>NC_134545.1:52705622-53008652 GCF_050624435.1 Tenrec ecaudatus | reverse complement strand
AAATTATCTTGATATCACGGTAAACAGCAGTTGAAATCAATTTCACATAAATAATATTGTTCAAGTGAAGTAGATTTTTGTGAACTGCTTTAGGGATCTTCAGCTCCATATAAGTTGCCTTCAGGAAAATGCGTTTCGAATATCAAATTAATGAACTTTGGGAGGGAAAAAAACAAACATTAAGCAAGGATGTTCCTTAATTAAAGTTAGTTTATAACTTATACTTTTCTGAATTACCAAGGTTTGAAAAATGTAGGTGTTCTTTGAAGGAATGCCTCTAATTATTTTGGTTGATAATCAAGATAAGCAGGATCCCCTCAAAAATAGAAAAGATGGCCCCGTGGCTGCCCCGTGCCGGCTTGCTGCGGGCTCACCTCTTGGCGTAAGAGATGATGGATCCTGGTCTCAAAGAGCTCACAACAGGGAGACGGACGTGCCACTTTACAGAGAACAGTGTTCAGTACACTAGTGGAGGGTGTGTTCAAGACGAACCCTGCCTGGGGGATTCAGGAAGGGCTTCTGAGCGGAGTTTTCCAGGATGAATCAGGATGCCACTCGGCCCGTGCAGAGACGTGAGGTCCAGTTTGTGGCAGGCTCCAACCTGATGAATCTGGAAAACGTTAAGCCAGATACAGCCGTACGTGAACGGAGCTCTGTACAGCATCCTTTCGATCCCCTCCATCCGGGAGGAGGCCAAGGCCATGGGGATGGAAGACATCCTGCGCTGCTTCATCAAAGAGGGCAACGCGGAGACGATTCGCCAGATAGGATTCATCATCAGGCAGCTGGACACTGAAGAGCTACCAGATGGAGGCGTTGAATCCGACGACGACGAAGATAAAGATGATGAAGTGCCTGGGGTCCGCAGAACAGAACACTGCCCGGTCCTGAGCCATCCTCACGGCGGTTCTCGAGTTCAAGCCCAGTGTTGCAGCCACTGTGTCCGTCCATCCTGTCGAGCGCCATCCTCTACCAAGCACGAGGCCCTTTTCCAGGGACCAGTCTCTCCATCCTGGCCTCTGAGGGGCACTCTGGCCGTCCGGCGTCCGTGTCACTTTGTGTCACCAGTCCTGTAGAGTCTTTAGAAATCTTCCAAGCCAGCCGGTGTGGCAAACTGGCGCGTTTCCCAGTGGGAAGCCGGGCCTTTCTCCCACAGAGCCGCTGGCGGTTTCCAGTGGCCGGCCTGGCAGTGAGCAGCCCATGCGTAACTGATGCCTGTGCTGCCAGGGCTGGTGGATGAGACCTACCCACCCTTTACTGTGTGGTCACTTGCCTTACCTGTGAAGCCACGGGACCAACCTCTACTGGCAGCAAATCCTCAGTCCCCGTCACTTGCTGCAGGGGTAGCTTTTAACTCGTTGAAATCCCTTCCAGCCTTTCCTTGTACTGAAACCAAAATGCCTGCTGCCGCCGAGTGGATTCCAACTCACCACCGTATGTCTCCGGCCCAGCTTACCTACAAACCTGACTTTGAGGACAGAGTTGGGAACGGGTCTCTGTGGTAATTCAAGGACTGCCTGTCACTCGCAGCCCTCGAGCCACGTCAGACTGCCAGGGACCCTGGACAAACGCAGAGACGACAGCTCCTGTGCACTTCTGAGGCTGGACCTTCACAGAAGTAGAAACCCTTCTCTCCCTCTGGGAGAGCAGCTGGTTAGTGGCCCAACTTGTAACCCACTGTGCCTCCAGGTTTCCTCAGGACTGCACGTTTTGAATGTTTCACACCTGTGGAGTTTGGCCATTTTTCTTGAGCCTCCGTATACACGCCTCCCTTTGCTACAAGCCTTTAGTGGGTTTCCAGAGTTCTGACAAGGTTGATTTGGATCTTTTTTTTTTGGCCAGGGTTCGCATGGCCCATATGGAGGGGCAGGCTCTTGAAGCTTCACGTGACAGTTCTCTCTGTAGTTAGTAAGCACCATCAACTCGGCTCCGACCCATAGCGACCCCACCCTCCCCATGGCTCCTGTCCCCAGCCCATCGATGCAGCCACGGTGTCCGTCCACCTCATCCAGAAACCAGCTCTCACGAATGGGTCAAGGATCGAGAGACCGCACCCTGCATTCTGTGGCAGCGCTCACACTAAAGGCAGACAAAGGAGCGAGAATATTTCAGCCACTTTGTCTGTGGTCTGGAGTAGAACCGAACACCTGCAGAATGCTGTGTTTCAGCCGTTTCCTAGGGAGCAGCAAGGTGTTTATCGTTCTTGAAGGTCAGACCTTCCGTGTCTCGGCTCCCTGGTCTGAGCTGTCAGCTCGTGCCCACTCGCCCTGACTAAACTGGAACATAGGGGCCCTGTCTTTCTTGGAGCGAGAAATCTGGTTCGGACTGTCCCATGAATGCACTCTGTTACTTAGAAGCACAGGACAACGTTCTGCTCCAGGTTCTCCGCATCCAGAGAATCTAGCACCAGGTTCTCCGCGTCCAGAGAATCTAGCACCAGGTTCTCCGCGTCCAGAGAATCTAGCACCAGGTTCTCCGCATTCAGAGACTTTGGCACGTATTCCTCTCATCTTAAGACAATCTGCTCCCACATGTCTCCCTCTTTTGATCTCTTTATTAAAGTTAACTTGATAGGAAAAAAAATAGAAAAGATAAAGCAGGATCTCAAATAAGCTTAAAAGATAGCAAAGAGTGTTATGCTACCAAAGAAGGTGATTATAAACTGAAAACATTTTTAAAATGTAAACATAATAAGATACACTCTTATAGCTTATCCTAGAGAAAAACCAATATAATCATATTAGAGGGCAGAAATAAAAGAATGAATATTCACCACTTATTTCCTAAAGTGTCCAAAGTGGATGATATGTCATGAAAAATAGCTCCCTAGCAAATTCGGTTTATAAAACTTTGGGGTAAGGCACAGCTAAAACAAGTGGTATTGCTTAAAGATTTCCCAGAACTCTTAATATGCTAATACATAATGCTAAAACCCCAAATCTACTTAGTTTCCTCAAGTTACATGACCAACTTATTCCCCTTTTTGTAATTTTTTTGAGCATCTGTTTGCTCCTGGTTGGGCACCAAACACTTGGCAACATTGGCTTAGTGTCAGCTGTGATATGACTTTACTGAAGAAAAAGTAAGCAGTCTGGAGGTAATAAAAGCTGAACAGTACTATACAAAACACAAATAAAAATGGCCCGAGTTGAACCAAAATATACAAAAGAGTCCATCTTTACAAATATGAACCATTCAGACAATTTTATTAACGGGTTTACCTGACTGCGGTGTTCAATGGAATTGGATTCTTTGCCTGTTTTAAGCTCCAATGGCATTATCTTATATTTTGTTTTATACCCTCGATGTATTTTCACACCAACTGTGACATCGATTTTGCCCTTCAATCCAAATCGAGGGGACCAAATGCTTTCTTCAATATCCAGTGCTTTTACAATTTCAATATTACATGTTGAATTGTTAATACTATCATCACTTGGCCTGAAAAAAAAAACAACAACGAGAAAACAAACAAATAAAAAAAAATGTTAATAAGAAAAATGGGGTCGCTTTGGTTTTGTATGGCACAAAGAGAGAATGTGGTATATAAATTACTCCACAAATTATTCTAGCAGTGCGTCTCAAAGTATGTTTTCCATCCTGCGACGTCACTTGGAAAGTTGTTATAAATGCAAACTCTCAGGTTCCCCCGCAGACACATTCAATCAGAAACACTACAGGTGCAGTCCAGAAACATGTTTCACAAACTTTCCGTGCAATTCTGACCCATGTTCAAGTCTGAAAACCATTGTTCTATAGAATGAATCATTTATTTTTCTTGCAGATTTACCACCTGCCCCATTCAGTTCACTCCTATCAAACTCTTCAACTTCGGGCCTGTATGTACTCAGGCCTGCATTACTGAACAATCTCACTGCTAGGACTGCTGGGGACAAAATACCAATCTGAAATTCTATGTGAAAGTTGGCATGTGGTTCTTGTCGGAAGGGGTGTATCCCTTCACAGAGCACCGTAAGATTGAGCAGTCTTCCCCAATATGATTGCTGAAGACATTTGGTTGCATAAGCAAATGAGGCGAAGAAAGCTGATGGTGCCCAGCTATCATAAGATATAGTGTCTGGCATCTTAAAGACATGAAGGTAAACAAGCAGCCATCTAGCTCAGAAGCAATAAAGCCCACATGGAAGAAGCATACTAATCTGCGTGATCACGACAGGTGGAAGGGATTAGGTATCAGGCATCATCAGAACAAAAAAAAAATCACATCATTGTGAATGAGGGGGAGTGCGGAGACCTAAAGCCCATCTGTAGGCAATTGGACATGCCCTTACAGAAGGGTTGTGGGGAGAAGAGCCAGTCAGGGTGCAGTGTAGCAACGATGAAACATACAACTTTCCTCTAGTTCCTAAATGCTTCCTCCCTTCTCCCTCCCCCAACTATCATGATCCCAATTCTACCCTACAAATCTGGCTAGACCAGAGGATGTACACTGGTACAGATAGGAACTGGAAACACAGAGAATCCAGGGCAGATGATCCCTCAGGACCAGTGGTGAGAGTGGCGATACTGCGAGGGTAGAGGGAAGGTGGGATGGGAAGGGGGAACCAAGTACAAGGATCTACAAGTGACCTCCTCCTTGGGGGACGGACAACAGAAAAGTGGGTGAAGGGAGACGTCGGACAGGGCAAGATATGACAAAATAATAATTTCTAAATTATCAAGGGTTCATGAGGGAGGGAGGGGAAAAAGTGAGAAGCTGATGCCAGGGGTTTAAGTGGAGAGCAAATGTTTTAAGAATGATGAGGGCAATGAATGTACATATGTTCTTGACATAATGGATGGATGTATGGATTGTGATAAGAGTTGTATGAACCCCAAATACAATGAATAAAAAACAAAACAGAGTGAGCAGTCTTACTGTCCCTCCCCATCTCTGTGGCATTTGGTCACCGACACTTCGTGCCTATGCCCATGTGACAACCCTCATCAGCTCACTGGCCTACAATAATGAACCTATCTCCGTCCTTCTCAATATTTAAAACCAAGGATTCAACACCATTTTTAGGTTACACGAGAAATTCTCACTTTAAAACCTAACTGCTAACTAAGTCGTGAGTAGTGAAATAAATCATAAACTATTAAATGAATCATGAAGGAAAGAAAAAAGTGTTAAAGGAATTAGAAGACATTAAATAGCTTGTAAAGCCCCTTATACTTCTCTTATAAAAGCTTTACTCACTTTCAGAGTATTTAGTCATTCAGCTTCTCAACATAGCTATGTACTGTGTCCAAGTCCTCTCCTAGCATTCTTCATCCCTAGAAAACATGACTTTTCTTTGCCCCACAACACAGATGGACTCCACAACTTTCAGCTCTGTGTCTTCAAACTCTGATAAAAACCCAACCATTCTCACCATTTCCATAATCCCCACTCCCCTACGTACCACCATCTCTTACGTGGAGTCTTATAGAAGCCCATACATTGGTCTTCAGAAAAATCAGCCAAGTAGATCTTTTAAAAACTAAATTAGTTCCTAGTTCAGTGAACCATGCCTGTAATCTTAAAAGCTTGCACGTGCTTTCTTAACAAAATACAATTATTGGTCTCTACTCGTCCAAAACAAAAGAGAGAGAAGAAACCCAGACATCCAGAGACGAAATGAGTTTACAGGATAAAGAGTCTATACAAACCACAGCCTCATCTAGCCTAAGACCTGAAGAACTGGAGGTACCCAGCTACCACCACTGACCATTCTAATGAAGGCCAAAATAAATCGAAGAAAAATATGGAACAAAACCTCAAATTCTTTTATTAAAAATCCACGAACTGGCTGAGATGGGAGGACTCACCAAGAATATTACTGAGATCTTACTGAGATATTCTTCAGTAATTCTTCAGTAATATTACTGAGATAGTCTTCAGGGCCTTGCTGAAACTAACCTCTTAGGTTCATCTACTGATTCAGTGACACAATGGATTAAAAATAAGAGAATCACCTATAGTTACTAGGTTCCTCTAAGAAAATTGCCTAAATACCTATATAAAACAAAGAGACTATGGGGATGGGGCAACTAGATGGGAAGAGTGTTCATGCACTGAAATTGTGTACAAAGTATTGAATTTGAACCTCAATATAAACTTTATTTGAAAATACAATAAAATATTATTTAATAACTAATCTGATCAGAAATAGTAAATGGTGATGATATTACATGGGGGAATGTACTAAATGTAATTTATTATAGACTTTCAAATGGTTAAAGTGAAAAACATTTTGTTACATTACTTTCCTACAACATTAGAAAAATAAAAAACAGTGTCTTTAGTAAGTCAACAAGGACCTAATAACCAAAGTATATATACAAATTTAATAAAGTAATTAAAAAGGACAAATAAGCCTTTCCGGCGCTGATGACCACTCAGCGATCATGCCTCTCACAAAGGATCTCCTTCACCCCTCTCCCGAAAGAGGAGAAGAGAAAACACAAGAAGAAGCGCCTGGTGCAGAGCCCCAATTCCTACTTCATGGCTGTCAAATGCCCAGGCTGCTATAAAATCTCCACGCTCTTCAGCCAGACACAAACACTAGTTCTGTGTGCTGGCTGCTCTACTGTCCTCTGTCAGCCTCCAGGAGGAAACGCAAGGCTCACAGAAGGATGTTCCTTCAGACGGAAGCAGCACTAAAGACCCTGAGTCGAGATGAGTGGGAAGACATTCTAATAAACCCATTTTGGATTTTTTTAAAAAAAAACAAATAAAAATAAATAAATAAATGCATATAAAAAGGACAAATAACCATAAAATGGGTAAAGGACTTAAATAAGCATGTCACCAATGAGGGCATTAAACTGGCCACCAAACACATAAAATGCTCAATGTCAGTAGCCATCTGAGGTACACATCAAAACCACAATGTCATACTATTTCACCTCCACTAGGATGACTGAGATGCAAAAAAAAAACACCGCCAAAAATGGCAAAAATATGGGGAAATTGGAGCCCTTGCTCCTTGCTGACAGAGTGCTATGTGGTACAGTTGTTATGGAAATAGTGTGCTGGCTCCTCAAATCACAGAAATGAAACTCTATACCCAAAAGATTTCAAAGCAAGTACTGAAATCAAGACCTGTGCACCAACAGCTAGGAGGGGGAAACAACCTAAATGCCCACTGACGCGTCACAAACAAACAAGAGAATGTTAGTCAGCTAGAGGGAGAAAGTTATTACATATGTGCTATAATAAGGTTGGAGACGGAAGATCTTAAATTGCGTGAAATAAGCCTATCTCAAATGGAGAAATATTGTATGAACTCACCTATATGCAAAGCAGAAAAGACCAATGTAGAGAGAACAGTTTATTAGTGGCTGCCAGAGTAGGTAAGAAGGGGAAAAGGAGGGGTGGTTAATGTTAATAGAAATATCTTATTGTCATCACTGACGTTATTGGAAAGGTTACATGATACAGGATTTACAAAGAGGGAAAATGAAGTGTAGCTGTTGAGGCTGCTTCCTAAGATTTGGTTTCTTATTTTGGAAGTTTGGAGCCATCCTACTTAATTGACCTAAAAACATATTTAGTGCCTATGTTTTATCTCCTATTGGATCCCTAGTAGCACAGTTACAGGTGGAGCTGTGAGCTGCAAGGTCGGCACTTTGAAACCACCAGCCACACCACGGGAGAAAGGGGCTTTCTACTCCCATAAAGAGTTATAGTCCACAAGAGGCAGTTCTACCCTGCCCTATAGGGGCGCTATGAGTCAGCATAAATCCACTGGCCGGGAGAGTTCTACTTCCTAGTTCTATGCATAGCGTATGGGATCCTAAAAGCTTGCAAACAGCCATCTAAGGCAGAACAATTGATCTTTATTCACCTGAAGAAGCCGAGGACAGAAAGAGTACACAGACTGTCACTAATTTTCTCTATAAACAGCTGCCCTTTATGCCCTGAGGTCTGAAGAACTAGATGGTGGCTAGCTACTATAACTGAATAGTTTAAGCAAATATTCCACAGACGCGTCCTGATCAAAAAGAGAAAGAGAGCCCAAATTCTCATGGGGTCAAGACTACATAGGGCCATAAAGGTTGGATGAATCCTTGAAATTAATACCCATGTGGTCGTTAAAGGATTTCAAGACAACTAGACACTCCTCGCTAGGGGTGGAGTCAGACCGGTCAATCAGGTCACAGCCTGATGCTGTCTCCTTGAAGGCATGCCTTTGTCTTAAGAAACTTCCTTTTCTCTCCTCCATCTTCCTTTCTCTCTGCTACTGGCCCTGAGAGCTGCCAGAGCTCTGCATTGTTTCCACCCACCTTGGAACCCAGTGACTGTGCAGCCCCCCCCCCACCCGTAATCGTCCACATTCTGCATCTGTGTGTGTGGCTGCATGAGTCTGCAGAGGGACTTATGGACTCATATCAGACTTAAGACTTGAGTCGTAATGAGCTGGGATGCTTTCATGATATATAATTATTTCTTGATAGCCAGCTCTTTCTTGTACATACATGAGTCTCACAAGATTTGTTTCCCTAGTCAACCTGGCCTAATGCACCCTGACGTCATTTTTAAAAACTTAAAACCAAAAATATCTCCTGAGGTTTTCTTTAAACCAAACAATACTTTAAACCTTGGTGGACTGGCGCCTAGTAGGAGGAATAAACTTTTCATGAAAGCAAAAACAAGCAACAACAAAAAACCCAACACTTAAGTAAAAAAGGTCTGCCTTGAGCCTTATGCTCTATGAAGAACTATCAACATGAGATAAAATTGGCATCAATAACTTAAAAGATCAGATAGGATCTATTATTGAGGAAAAAAACAAACAAACTTGACTCCCCAAAGAAGAGCCCAGGGAGGTCAAGCTTACTCAAGGGTGACCAAAGTTAGGCCACCATCATGAATCTAGGGTCTGCTCTTGCTGTCACATGTATATCCTGTCACATGTATACCCCTAATCCCTCCCTTCCTGTCACACCTAGGCCCTCCTATTGCTCCTATTGCTTATTGTACAGCCCCTTCCCATGACGTGTGTGGTTACCTGTACTCATGCCCCTTAAGGAGATATAAGCCTTGGTTAACAATAAACTAGATCCCCCACCTCGCCTCACTCCCCTGCTCTGTCGGCCGTGCTGTGCGCGGACCTGGCTGTTGAGATCATGGCCATCCAGGAGGTGAGCATGCCACCATGAACTGTGATTGACTTCTTTATTTTACTCTCTCCTCTTTCTCTTATTCTCTGACTTTATTATAATCTTCATATATATCTCAACCACACAACTGCGCTTACTGAACCCGTGATTAGTTCTGGGGGCTGGCTTTTCCCCCACAGAAAAATAAACCAAATGTCAAATAGCATTAAATGTCCAAATGATAGGGTGCTAAATTTCAACCTCACTGCACCTGCAACAATCCACTTTCCAGAGCATTCTGCATGTTAGCAAGCTATTCATGACCTGGTGCATGGGCAGAGGGGATTCACCGGGGGCTTAATCCATGTATTTCCCCTTCACATTTTTAAAAATATTGAAACAGCTTTAAAATAAATCTAAATTACATTTTGACCTAACTACATCTGCCATAGTCAACTTTATAATGTTTTCTGTCCAATAACAGGGCAATTCACATCCCTCAACATTGATCAGAGGGGATTCACCAGAGGTTCAGCCTATGTGTGGACCCTGTAAATGGATTGTGATCTTCCACCGTCATCCAAAACCTTCTGCAAACCAGGTGTTCACAATTTAAGCTCTGATATCATCCCTTCCTTTGGTTTCGGATTATATTATTTACAATCCTCAGTTCACACAGACTAGTGTGCTTCTTCCATATGCCCTTAGTTGATGCCTCACTTAGATAGCTGCTCATTTAGAACAAGCTTTTAACACCCAGATCCTATTCTTTCAGAAAGCTAGGCACCATCTGGTTCTTATGGCTTATAAATGTCTCTGGATCACCTTAGAGCAGTGGTTCTCAACCTTCCTAATGCCACAACCCTGTTGTGGTGACCCCCCCAACCATAACATTATTTTCGTTGCTACTTCATAACTATAATTTTGCTACTGTTATGAATCATAATGTAAATATCTGATATGTAGGATATATTTTCATTGTTACAAATTGAACATAATTAAAGCATAGTGATTAATCACAAAAAATATGTAATTATATATTGTGAAATATTTATTTCTAATTACAAATAAATGAAATTTGGTCTTGAAGCATGGTGTATTGTGGGTAACAGTCTTCACAATGTGGGTATGTGGGTATATCTGCATGTGGGCGGACCTGCCTGAAGACGGATAGAGGAGCAGTGTCTTGGTTCCTAAGACCATCGGAAATATGTGTTTTCCAATGGTCTTAGGTGACCCCTGTGAAAAGGTTGTTCAACCCCCAAAGGGGTCGCAACCCACCAGTTAAGAACCGCTACCTTAGAGACTTCATTGTCATTTTATGTCAGGGAAGATTATTAGTCACACCCCCTGGGGCATCACTTCCATCAAGCCATTGCTGACAGAGAGTGACCCTATAGGGCAGGGTAGAACCTCCCCCTGTGAGTCCTCAAGCCTGCAGAACTTCACAGGAGTAGAAAGTCTCATCATTCCCCTGTGGAGCTGGCTGGTGGTTTCAAACTGCTGACCATAAGGTTAATAGCCCAAAGAGTAACCACTACTCATTGATAGCTTAGCCAATGGTATAGAAAAAATAAAATGTTACTTACAGAGAAAGCTGCATCTGAGGGAAGTCAGTTGAGGGACCCTTATGCATAAAATCTCCAGCCCATTTAGAAAATGAAGGAAGATACTCCTCTACTTCACGTTTTACTTCATCTTGATTTAAATTTAAGCGGTACCTGCCAAAAAGATACTAAGGATAAGTAAAACATATCTAAACAATAGTAACAAGGCATCAACTTCCAGATTTGCTCCAATTCTACCTTTCAGCTAAATAAAGGGGCATACTTACATCTTTCAGAGATGTTGCTACTGAAACCAAGTAACAAAAATATACAAAACTAGACAAAAGACGAGATAGAAAGGTAAGATCAGTCTTACCATAAAATCTAACAGGAATAAAATTTTTTTAAAAAACACAGAAGCTTCTGTCGATTCTTTCCAAAATTTCTGTCAGAAATCAGCAGCAACTAACAGAATCTACTCTGTTTTTCGGGTGGCTCAGAAAGTCAAAACTAATGCATTAAAACCCAAAACTCAAAATATCAATAATTTACAAATTTTCAAGGGTTCATGAGGGAGGGGGAGCAGGGAGGGAGGGTAAAATTTGAGGAACTAATACCAAGGGCTCAAGTAGAAAGCAAATGTTTTGAGAATGATGATGGCGACAAATGTACAAATGTGCTTGACACAATAGATGGATGGATTCTGATAAGAGTTGTATGAGCCCACAATAAAATTCTTAAAAAAATAATTTAAAAATTAAATAAAAATTTAAGACGCCCAAAATTCCTACTAACCTAAGGCAATACTACTCATATATTTGATTATCTCAGCCTCATTATCTCGATGTAACAATATATTAACTGCAGACACAGATATAAGACTTTAGTCAGGTCTTTTTTATTTTAGTCAGATCTTTGAAAAAAAATTGCAAAAATGTGTATCAAGGCCACCCATCTCACTAATTTTCAAATTTGTTACATTTTATAAAATATTGTATATGCTAACATGTATATCAATTACAATGATTTTTAAACGCAAGAACAAGCATGCTAATAATCCATACAAGTAAAAGCTCTTCAGGGTACTCAATTTCTTAAGATAAGAACATTCTTAGAAGTACTTCTCTGAACTTACTCTCTATGCTGTTTTCTCCTAGTTCCTTCCCTATGATTGAGCTTCTCCACCTCAATCACCACTCTAGGGTGTTAGGAACAAAACACACCAGCTAGCATGTCAGATGACACAGATGTTTCAGTCTTAACTCTACCCTTCCGAGATGTGCAACTTTGGGGAACACACTATTAATTAAGCTTAAGGTTCCTCAACTGTAAGATGAAGATAATAAATAAATCACAAAGTTAAAGAATTAATATGTATAAAATATGTGGCTGATGGATGAAAATCCGATACAGTGTAAAGATCAGACTAGTAGTCACTTGTGCAGTGCTCACTATAGGCCAGGTAGAGTTGCTTGGCGGTGCAAATTTTTAACACAGCTGCTAACCAAAAGGTTAGAGGTTCCAGTTTACCCAGGGGACCTCAAAAAAAGGTCAAGTGATTTAATTCCAAAAACCCAATGGAGCACAGTTCTATTTGGACACACGGGGGTTAATAGCCAATGTCTCTGTTTCCCTAACAGGCCATACACTTGTCTACTCCTCATTACACCTCCATCAAATAGACACTACACCTGTCATCTGATTTTCCTGCAAACCAAACTCACTGACATCAAATCAAGTCTCACTCCTAGCATCCTGATTTTTTTTTTTGCTTGCAAAATTTATCTAATAATCAAAACGATTTTACAGCTGAGAAAATGAAGGCACAGAGAAACTTCCAAGGCACACACAACTCTGGCTATGGAGCTAACTACAACTGACTAAGGTGTGACTAGAAATCTGAATAAGAGTGGGACATGAGATAAATGGACCCTAAATAAGAAAGCAAAAGCTTTATTAAATATATTCAAACATGGAACCCCATGTGGTGCAGCCACAGGCAAGAAACAGCTTATATGCTTTGGTTTCTTCATTTATCAGACTAAAAATGGCTATCAGTTTAACTAGAATATCTAAAAGCCCTCAAAACAGTGTCTGGCATATGGCAGGTTTCAAAAAATACTTTTATTGATGTCATTTTTAAATCAGTTCTGTGGAAAACTGGAATTAATGTTGCCCATATAAACAATGTTGCCACAGAATTATTTTATAGTTGTCAACTGGTCTGGAAAGCAAAATCATTATTAATATATGATGCAAGATGGGAGCCACCAGTCTCCAACAGCTTACAAAACCATTTATACAGCCTGAAAATATAAAGTAGCCCTAAATAACCAGAAGCACCCTGCTTTATAAGACTTGTAACAAAAAATGGCATTTATATATCATCAAGCACCACAAAGAAAAATCCACAATGCAGGTATTGCTATCTTTTTCAGAGACTCTACAAAGTTAGAATTGAAAGGAGGTTCATTTGACCTCTAATTCTACACTTGTCACGTCCTTCCTTTTCCAGAACTAACGTGGAAATGTTTCATTCCTCTCTACTAGCAGATATGGGGTCAGTTTTGCGCAAGCATGAAATGTTTCGATATTTTTACTGAAAGTTTCCTGCTATGCAATTTTAGAAATGCATCAGTTACAACCCGCTACTGCCACCTTGGAATCTACATCCTAGCATTAATATATAATCTACTGACCAAACAGGGAGATCTGGTGGAACAAGGCCTTCAGGGTTCCGTTGCCAACCAAAGGTCAGAGGTTCCCACTCATTAGCTGCTCCCAGAAAGATGTACAGCCCTGGAGATCGTGTGTGAACGTCCTGATCTGTCAGATATTCACTGACGCAGCATCAACTCGATAGCAACAGCCTAATAGCTAAAACCCCACAGGTTCCAGACAAACAAGCTACATAACAGAACTGCCCGTGTGATTCTTCTCCTGCTACTTACATTTCCTTCAGGTGCCTTATTTCTTGAGTAGTTTGGAAAGCAAGCTCTTGTAGTTTTTCTGGGGCAAAGCTATCATTCACTGCTTTTTGAAAGACTTCATGTAGAATTGTACCAGTGAGCATTTGGTGTGTGGCAGGATCTGACTTCTACCAAAAATAAAAAAGGTCATACAAAACAAAAGTGCAACAATTAGATAAATGCCAAAATAGTAAATAATATTTATTTCAAGTGAGTGAGTTTCTATAGGTAACTTCCACGTTCTTCTACTCTGAATTACCTAAATTATTTTACAAATAAGTTATTTTAAGACAATGTATTCCTTTTTTCATAAAAAAGTCAAGATTGAATATTCCAATATATTCTCTAATAACTGTTATTTTACCCAAGAAGAAAGTCAATCAAGACAGACCACATGAACTCACACAAAGTTTATTCAAAATAAAATTTAAACTCAAAGATTTCTTGCTAATGGAATAGTACTTTAGTTTCCAAGTAATTCTTTATCAATAGGAAACTCCCTTGAAGCTATTAAAAAAAAAAATCACCCAAATCCACAAAATTCTCCATCAGGAATTTAAAAATTAAATTCAATTGAATGCTCAGTACTATCTTTCCAAGATGTATGTAAACCCAAAGTTATTTCAAAATAAAGATTGTAAAAGTATTCAGAATTAAAATCGCTGACTTACACATCTTAAATGGTTAAAATGATAATCTTTTGGCTACTTATATTTTATCATAAAAAATTTAATATTCAAGTCTGCTTTCAAACTTCTAAAAGAGAAGTTGATTCCCCCCTACAATTCAAGAATACATAAAATCTAAACTATGAATAACTGACAATTAGAAATTTTATTTTGGTATAATTTTTCCTCCTTTTTATGATCCTTGCTCAGCTGTATTTTCAGTTTTCTATATACTCACAGATTGTTGGATTGTATAATACATTTTTTTAAATTGGGGGGAATTACCACTTAACAAATAAGCCAGTTTCTTCAACAAATAAATGGCCCTGAAACAAAGGTGCTACGTGGAAGGTAGAACCAACATTCATTAAAGGGAACTTATGAGACATTAGTCAAATGTAACGCAGGAGCTTGTTTGCTTATTGAAACCAAACCACAGAATATAAAAGATAGATCTGAGAAAAGATTCTAAAGGAAGACTGGGCATTAGATTAATTATAAAGAATGATTGCTAGCCTTGTTGGGTATGACAAAGATATTGCTTATTGTCCTTAAAGGGTCCTCCGCTATTTAAACCCCCCCCTAAGAGAGCCCTCAACTGTCGTTTGCTTGTGTATCTCATAAGGCCGGAAAGCAGCACAATGTTGGTTACTGAAGCTAGATGCTGGGTACATGGAGGGTCATTACAATAAGTTCTTTGTAGGGCTTTGAAACCTTTGTCTGAAATGCTTCACTTATTTTTAAAAGAGACTTTTAGATGTATTTTTTGCTTAATGGGAATTATGTGAAGCCAAATTAAGAATGGCCTAAATGTATAAAACATTTTTAAATTTCACCACTTCATTTTCATATGGTTAGAATTATTTTATGAAGTCCAACAGGGATGAAAGAACTTAGGTGCTTGGTGCTGTGTCCCAGCGCTACCACTTATGAGTAACGGCTTTGGGCAAGTCACTTAACCGCTCTACGCCTGATTTTCTTCATCTGTAAAATGGAGTTGCTTAATCCAGTCTATCTCCCAATCGGATCCCAGGATTGTTAAGTAGATATTTACCCTGAAAGTTTCACCCAAAACAGCTCTTCTCATACATCGAATACTACTGGCTATACTTGTGCCAGAAATCAGCAAGTCTGGATATAAAATCAAATATCCAGAATCTTTATCAATTATCCAAGTATGAGATTTATAGTCTCCTTCCAAATGAATGATGTCTCCTGGCTCTACTGGAGCACAGCACCTAAAAATAAAATGGAGTGACAGAATAAATGTATACTTTAAGTTCCAACATTTAAACATCGTAATAAAGCTTTTAAAGTATTTCTAAATTTCTGGGTTGGTTATTTTTAAAATTAAAATACCAAAATGGAGTCTTCTGAATTGATTTCTAGTCAGTCGACCCTTTCCTACCTAAGAACTACATCTGAGAATGCCCGTGGGGTTTCTTTACATATCAACAACGAAAACTGCTTCGTGCTATTAATGTCCATTGCAAAAGCTGTCAACACTTTAATAGCAAAACATATAGCTTCAATTATACTGTAGGTAGCCTTAATAATTAATTTTCTCTTTCTTAAGACTTAGAACATATCTTGAGGCATCAAGCCAAACCAAACATAACCAAAATAAAATGGATCTATGTAATTCAAGCCATCCAACTTGCAGCCTAGACTCCTATTTCTCTGCATCTCCCTACATCCCTCACATTTGGTTTAAGATGAAACACCTAGAGTCTAAGTTATTGTGTTATGTTCAAAGCAGTAATTAAATTTGCATAGTGTAAACCAACCTAAATGTTAAGAGGTCATCTTAGACTATAGTGGGAAATAGCCATTAATAAGGTCCTATGCACATAACTCAGGAACCCTGGTAGCATGGCTGTGATCCTTAAGGTCAGCAGTTCAAAACCAATTCAAGTTCCTTGGGGGAAAGACAGCAGTTCTACCCTGACCTATCGGGTCGATCTGAGTCAGTATTGACTGGATGGCAGTGAGTTTGGTTTTGGATGTACCTGACTTGCAAATGACAATAAAAATCAAATGGTTTTGAAATAAAAGGCTTGAGATGGGATAATACATACAATTTTCATGTAAATCAATCCAGAATCCCTTTTAACAAGCAAATCACTGCAAGATGATGGATTTTACCCTAGATCTTAGCCACAAGGTCGAGAAGCGATTGGTGATGGATTCTAAGATGGTACCCTTAAGACTTAAAGGTCCTGGATAAAGAGACAGAAAAAGGTGGGGAAAAACCCAAAAAAGACACAAGAGGACTGGATTGCAGTACTCAGGTGCTAAAGAAATGCGACACTGCAGTGCACACCAAGGAGTTTGAAAAGAAGGACAACCCCACTTCCACTGCACTGCGGCCTGAAACTTGGGTGGTTTCTGTGACACAGGACATTAAGCACCTCAGCGACCATTTCTCTGTTCAAATCTGGTTAAAGCATGGATTGTGCTCACACACCAGTAATCCATCCAAAATCAGGTTTGCAGGTTAAATTCCAAATACCAGAGACTGGATTCTTCAGCCTTGCTAAGGGCATACCTCCGTCTCTAAACCTTCATTATGCTGTTCCATACAGAACCATCTCTGTACTCATTTGTTGTGGTTATAAACAATTACCAAAGCAGGAAAAAACGGAGGGGAGAGGGGCACTGTTTATCCAAGGACAAAGTACAGAGGGTTAAGAAATATACAGGAACTGATCAATTAAAACTGATTTCTGTAAACCTTCACCAAATTCACGATAACAAGTTAAAAATAAAAGACTTTGCTGTATTAATGATCAAAGTCACACAAAAATTACCAATCATTCCGAAGGATGCACAATTCTTTATGTTCCAGTGACTTGGAGGCAGTGATGCTTAGATGTTTTTCGTGGCTTCTCTCTTCATTCTGTACAATAGTGACAGCTAAAACCAGGTACCGGTTATCAGCTCCTTGGCTCAGAATAGTTTTAGGAAAGGAAGCTTCAACTTTCTCCTGGGAACTAAAACATACATGTAGAAAACCGTTTTAGCACAATCTCAAAATGAAAAGCCACTCTACCACAACTCAGCATTTTGATCAAGGACTCAATGGATCTTGATGAAAATGGAAAAAAATGAAACAGAATTTCAAACTCCTTTGAAATCCAGACTTCCTGGGTCCCATTGGAAGTCCCTGAGCCTACTACCCTTACATAATCTTTAAAACGTGAAGCAAAATTATCTTCTGAAATCATCTTTAAAACAAACAATAACCCAGAACAAAAAAATCATAGCAATGTGAATGAGGGGGAGTGTGCAGAGTGGAGACCCTAAGCCCATCTGTAGACAATTGGACATCACTTTATAGAAAGGTCACAAGGAAGAGACAAGCCAGTCAGGGTGCAGTGTAGCACTGATAAAACATACAACTTTCCTCTAGTTCTTTAATGCGTCCCGTCCCGTCCCCCCCGCCCACTATCATAACCCCAATTTTACCTTACAAATCCAGCTAGACTACAACATGTACACTGGTACAGATAAGAGCGGGACACACAGGGAATCCAGGACAGATAAAGCCCTCAGGACCAATAATGAGAGTAGTGATACCAGAGGGTAAGAGAAAGGTAGTTGTGGGTGGGGGAGGGGAAAGGGGGAACTGATCACAATGATCTACATATAACCCCCTCTCAGGGGGATGGACAATAGAAAAGTGGGCTGAAGGGAGACATCAATGTAAGACATGAAAAAATAATTATAAATTATCAAGGGTTCATAAGGGAGGGAAAGTGAGGGAGGGAGGGAAAAAATGAGGAGCTGACACCAAGGGTTCAAGTAGAAAGAAAATGTTTTGAAAATGCTGATGGCAACAAATATACAAATGTGCTTGACACAGTGGATGTATGTATGGATTGTGATAAGAGTTGTACGAAACGGGGAGGGAGGGGGAAAAAGAGGACTTGATGCAAAGGGCTTAAGTGGAGAGCAAATGCTTTGAAAATGATGAGGGCAAAGAATGTACACATGTGCTTTATACAATTGATGTATGTATGGATTGTGATAAAAGGTGTATGAGTCCCTAATAAAATGGTTTTTTTTCCTAATAAAATGTTTTTTTTTAAAAAAAGAGTTGTACGAGCCCCCAATAAAAAGATTTGAAAAAACAAACAATAATTGCCCCCGGAGGATGACTGATAATGTTCTCTAATATAAAATGACAATGATGTCTCTCCAGTGAACCAGAGCCATATATAAACCATCGATGCATGGACTTAGGGCTTGCACTGCATTCTGGTCACAATCTAAGAACAATTACTTCTTTTGATCTGGCCCTGCTTGATGCTCAACCTCATGAAAAGATCCCTGAATATAAAGTTACAAAGTGTGGTGAAGAAACTAGATGATGCCCAGCTGTCTGAAAGAATAGCATACAGGATGTTAAAGACGTGTTTTTAAGCAAAGGGCCATCTAAGTGAGGCATCACCGGAGTCCACGTGGAAGAAGCACACCAGCCTGTGTGATCTAGGACTGAAATTATATCATCCAAGACCAATGGAAAGAATGACATCAGAGCTAAAACTGCGAACAACTGGTTTGCAGAAGGTGATGGCTGAAAGTGGGAGCCCACAATCCACCGTCCCCACGTGGGTATAGCCCCTGGTGAGTCCCCTCTGGTCACAGCTGAAGGGTATGGATATCCCTGTTACTGGACAGCGAGCATTGTACAGTTGATGGTGGCAGATGTAGTAAGGTCAAAATGTCATTTTAGATCCATTTTAAAGCTGTTTCAGTTTTTTTTAAAAAGGTGAGAAGGAAATGCACCTGGATTCAGCTCCTGGTGAAGGCCCTCTGACCATGGACGGGGATGTGAACAGCCTGCTAACATGCAGAATGCACTGCAAAGAGAAGTTGCAGTGCAGATGCAGTGAAGTTAAAATTTAGCACCCTATCATTTGATTTCCGGTATAATCCATTTATTATAATCCATTTGTTCTAGTTCTTAATACTTTCTGCTTTCTTATCTATTGAGGTTTTTATCTGTTTTACTATGTAATTCTTGTTAGGTTGTCTTTTTTCTGTATTCGAAATCCAGGACAGATAAATCCATAGACAGTAACTGGATTAGTGGTTCCTTAAGAGTATGACGGAGGAAAAAAGTATGACAGGAGAGGGTAGGGAGAAATGGGGAACTAATAACAATGAGTTCAAGATGGAAGAAAATATTCTATAACTGTGGTCATAATTGTGGAACTCTTCTTGAGGTGACTTAACTATTGAATTTATAACATGTGAATTAAATGCCAAAACTGTTAGAAAAATAAAACGAACAAAATAAATAAGTACAGCATGAAAAAATAAAACATAACTCTTACTTATACTAGTAAAAAATCTTTATCTTGAGGATTACACTATAAAAAATATCCATCTTATCCATATAGGATCAAATTGACAATAACTGTGAAGTGCTGATGAGAAGCGTAGGGGACAATGAGTGAAGATGAAATTAGATACAGTGAGACTGATGACACAACATGAAGAATGCAACCAATGTCAGAGATGCACATGAAGAAACTGTGGAGTAGGTTTATGCTTTGCTTAGCATGTATTTTCACCAAAGCGGGGCTGGAGCGAGGGCTTCCAAATCAGCAATCTACTTTTCTACATGTGTTTCTTCTAGAAAATCGATCACAATTACCCTTCAGTAAAACCATGAAAAAAAGGCATAGTACACTTTGAATCTATAAAAGTCTCTGAGAAGTAATTCCATTTAAAATGTTGTTTTTTTTCTAATATAAGCTCTGTAAGGTGTTCTATGGGGCATTCATCTTTGTGAGGATAAAGGAAAACTTGAAAAATGTGGAACAATAAATCCCAAAGGATAGTAAAAGGAGATGTCTTGGACACTACCCGTTTTGTAAATGACATGTATGCTGCAGAAAGTGCAGTGTACGTCCTGTTGTGAACCACAGAATTACATTAATCCTCCAATCCAACCTACTATTCAGTAAAGGAAAATTTTCTATGAAAACGTGACTGAGGATCAACTAGTGCTTGCTTTGGAAAGAAAGCTTCATACCTCTCATGGGAAATCATTCCATTATCATCTATCAGAAATTTCTTATTTATACAGGGCAAGTCAACTTCATAATACTGCCATAACTATCCTTCTGCATATCCTTCTGCCATAACTATCATTTCTTCTGCACAAAACAGCCCTTCTCCCGTTGTCAGTCACGGGCCAAGTCCCTCTTTACATGTTTCCTGTTTGTAGCAAGGCCATCAGTGACAGTCCCAACGGAGACTTCAAAGTCGTGAGGGCTGACACAAGCTGTCAGTGGACTCCATTCTTGGCTCTGCAGTGCTACTTTTTGCAACCTGAATGAGCAACCTTCCAGAGGAGTGGACTCTGATGTGTATTCAGACCTGAGGTACAGCGTTCACACTTTTAACCATCTTATTTAAACCAGATTCCGTGATCTAGTATCAGTATTTTGTAGGGAATGCTGTTCTTCTTCCTCTGGGTTGCAAAGGACTTGGTCTGGACCGGACCCAGTTCTTCTCTAGAGAACATTCTGCTGCAGACAGGCCCTTTCTTCCTGTATTCCTCTTAACAATGCCTAGTTTTATCTGTTACTTTTGGTTTTACACCCACTGGCTCATGCTAATAAATATTTAAGCTTATCTTATTATTATACTGTTCAATAGATTGTTGTCATCACAACTATCTAGGAAAAAAGAACAGTGTTTCCCCAGAGAAACATGTGCACATGTACCAATGAAGACACGTATAAGCAGAAAGCTGTTTGACAGTAAGGAACTAGAAATACAATGTGGCAAAGTCTGTTAAAATAAATGCCAAGTCTCTAGGCACCAACACAAGAAGGTGCTCAGGACTGCCTGAGGGTCCTTCGGTGGATGAACCCAGGGAGCTGTGCCTAGTCAGCAACAGAGCTGTAGGCCTGCTGAATGAAGCAGGTCGGACAAGTACACGTGCAAATAAACTCACACACAGTAATGTGTGTAATAATGTGTGCAATAATATTGATGAGTGTGTGTGTGTATGTGTGTGTGTCTAGTAAAATACAAGAACAAGCAGGAAACACATTTGAAAAATAAAAAAGAAACATGAACTTCCTGATGGTGCTTACACTGGGAGAGAAGTAAACAGAATCAGGGAAGAAAACAAAGATCATTTAATTTATCAAGAATTCGTGTATGTGTAAAATAGAAATCTGAAGAAAATACGATAAAATTATAACACTAACACTTGACAATTTCAAGGTGCTTGTCAGACAAGGCTTTCTACTCTCATGAAAAGTTTATGAAAATTTATCGTATATTAACCCTGCTGGGGAAAAAATGAGGAGCCGATGCCAGGGGCTTAAGTGGAGAGCAAATGTTTGAGAATGATGAGGGCAATGAATGTACAAATGTGCTTTACACAATTGATATATGTATGGATGATAAGAGTTGTATGAGCCTCTAATAAAACAATTACAAATAAATAAATAAAACCCTACTGTATGAGAAAGTACACAAAAGAACCCTGGGATTTTCTCCCCCAAAACTATGTATTTAATTTTTTTTACAAAACAACCTATCACATTAAAAGAACTCTCCATTCACTTAATACACTTGCCAAGTGTGCAATTCCATTCTTGGAAACATTTTTCAAACTCATCTGTTTGGATGGCTGATGGCACCTCCCTTGTTTGTTTACCACCTCCTCTACTAGTCCTGTCTGCCACAAATCAGGCTTTTTTGGTCACACACTGCTATGCAATCTTTTCAGAATCTCCAAACAGAAAGCTTGATTAACAGTCTGACCTGGTGGAACAAACTTAAAATGTGAACTCCAAATGCAAGCATCGGGAAGTTGCTGGCTGTCCAGAACAAGGTTTGTCATCAATCAACATTTCAACCCATTTTTGAAAGGAGAATATCACTCCTGCAACTTGAGGTTTTTGCCATAGTGCTGTCCTTGGAGCTCTGTTCAACATCACAGCAGTGTCTGAGTACACGCCCCCCCTCAAAGCAGAAAACAACTTACACAACCACATTCTAAAACCAGGCTCTAGCGAAACTGCTTTTACGAAAAAATTCACTGTGACCAGAGAACCTTCCCAGGCAACGCCACTGGGTGCACTAACTCAGGGAGTTTCCAGAAGCTCTGTTCTGCCCAGTGCAATTCCGGTTTGGCAGGGCTACCCCCTCATAGGGCTACTATGAGTCAGAATCGATTCAATGGTAGTGTGTTTAGTTTTTGAGTTTGGGTCATATTGATTTCAAGCCAAATCTCTCCAATTAAAACACCAAATGCCTTTCACTCCGCCTTTAAATGTCTTTGCCATCCAACCCTAGGTTCTATTCTTGTATAACCTGCACACACACCTACCCAATCAATATAGCCTCAAGTCATAAAATGCTGCACACTCACCGTGGCCCTGCAAGACAGAACCACCCTTGCGGGTTTCTGACAGAGTACAAAGGCTCATCTTTCTCACAGAGCAGAATGGTTTTGAACTGCTAACCTTGCAGTTAGTAGCCCTACTCAAAACTTATTGCTATTCAGAACCCAACATGAACATGCCCCTTAGCAATAACTAGCATTGTCATTATTAGTAAGCATCATGGTGAATGAAGTGTCCCACTCATCTACAAGCAGCGTGCAACGGTTTCCGCCAACAAAACACTGAACTAACAAGCATCTGTTACTGCTATCAGGTGCTGCGTCCTGAGTTCCGAAGACAGCATTGCCTGTTCGTCTTCACAACTGGTTCCTGGGTGCCCAGGGCAGCAGTCACTGTGTCAATCCGGAGGGCCTTCCTCTGGGGCAGCTTTAACTCCCAGTAAGGAGCACGGTTGACACGTGGGGCGGGGGACAGACCGGGGAGGTGGGGAGGACGGGGGGAGGGGGGACATCGGTTCCCAGAGAGTCGGTTTGGACTCACGCGGCCGTGCGCAAAGTGCCCACGGATCCAGACCATAAAGGGGCAGAATGGGCCGCTGGGACGTAGAGCCTTGAGGCCGGAAAGCCCATCCAGGGGCTCGTGGGGGCCGGGAGAGCGCGGACAACCGCCCGGCCGCCCGTCCCTGCCCGCGGGCCGGCCGAGGTGCGCGACGCAGGCCCCTCCCGCTCCTTTGCGTTTGAATCTCCCGCCGCGTCCCCGGGCCCGCCCGCTCGGCTCACGTCTCCGCGGCGGGCGCCTCCTCGGCCCCCCGACTCTCCGGCCGCGGCAGCTCCCGTGGGTGCGGCTGCTCCATCCCAAGCCGAGGCCGGCCCGCGGCCAGGTGAGGTCGCGCGGAGCGGGAACAGCCCCGGGAGAAAGGCGCGCGGGCACGCCGCGCATGCGCACCGCGCCCCGGGCCCGGCGGCCCGCGCAGACCTGCCCGCCCGCCTGCAGCCACCGAGCCCGCAGTCCGCGGGCGGTGCGGGCCCCGAGCAGCCCCGCGTCGGCATTGCGGGCCGCCGGTCGCTTCGGAGCAGACGTCCTCACCGCTCTCCCGTGGAGTGCCGGCGGCTTTGGAAAACAGTCTTCATCATGGGACCCCTTGACCGGGAGACACAGGACGCTTCTGCGTCCCTGAAGGGTTAAGTCTCTGAAACCCCGGGGCCAGTTCTGCCCGGTGCGGTAGGGTGGCCAGGAGGCCCAATCCACTCCGCGGCAGTGAGCTTGCCTCTTTTTTTTTTGAGCTTGCTTTTTAGTAATCTCTTTACCCCCCAACCCACCCCGTGCCCACCAGCCGCCCATGCTTTAAATAGAAGAACCTTGTACAGCTGCCCATACTAAGGAGTCCCTCTTTGGCCTTCAGATGTTTGCCTTCTCAGAGATATGACTTCTCTCCTTTTTCTAGAAAAGAAGTCACAGTAAAGGCGCAAAGTCATTGCTGCCCGCTCTCCACTTTCTTTAGGTCTTTTTGAAATTTGGAGACAGTTTCCCTCTCACGGTGTATCATCAAGATCCTATGGCCACTAGCTTTGCTTCTTCGGTTTCCTCCTCCTCTTCTCTTGTCCCCGACCACTCACTAGTATATTGTTCAGAACATCCCCCAGCGTGAAAAGATGGTGCCTTGATGCCACGGTTCTCAACCTGTGGGTCGCGACCCCTTCGGAGATCAAACAACCTTGTCACAGGGGTCACCCAATTCAGACTGTAGCAAAATTAGTTATGAAGAAGCAACGAAAATAATTTTATGGTTGGGGCGGTGGTCACCACAACATAAGGAACCTGTATGAAAGGGTCCTGACATTAGGGAGGTTGAGAACCGCTGCTTCATGGCACTTACCCATTATTCTCTTGGCCAAACTTAAAAGAACTTTCTTCAAGGTTCATTCCATCCACGTTCAACTCCTATTCAACTACGTTTTCAAATTTTCTTCATCACAAGAATGTTATTGAATCTATTTCTTTTGTAGACAATAACAAAATTATTTTGAAAATAATATACTACAGAATATTTAAAATATAGAAAATGGTATTTCAACGATACAATGATAACCTCATAACCCTTCATGCAACTTAAAAATAAATCCTTGTTAAAAACAACTTTTACATAAATTAAAGATGACCGAAATAAAAGAAAAGGTGCCCTTGTGTCTTAGTGGTTACCTATTGGGATGCTAACTGCAAGGTAACTTTTAGAGAAATGATTTAAGTAAAAACGAACTAAAATATTTTAATCATTTTATTGAGGTCTCTTACAACTCATCACAATCCATACATCAGTCAGATCAGTCATATGTATACATATGTTGCCATCATTTTCTAGGTAGTTACTTTCTATTGAGCCCTAGGTATCAGCTCCTCCCCTTTCCACCCCTCCCATGACCCCTGGATAGATTATAAATTGTTATTATTTTCATAGCTCACACCAACCACTGTCTCCCTTACCCCATGGTTTCTATTCTACCTCCTGGAGGGGTGTGTGGCTGTGTTACCATCATCATGATCTGTTCCCCCTTCCTCCCCTCCCCAGCCCACTTCTTATCCTTCTGGCATGGCCATTCCCATTCCCGCTCCTGACTTGCAAGTGTCGGGTGCTTTTATCTATCTGTACCTGTGCGCAAGCTCCAGTCTACTCGGAACTGAGAGGCAGCACTGGGGTCATGATGTAGGGGGTGAGGAAGCCTCAAGGAACAAGAGGAACACTGTGTGTGTCATGGGTGCTTGACTGCACCCTGGTTGACCCATCCTCCCTGCAACCTCTCTGTGGGGGATGTTCCATTGTCTGCAGATGGATCCTGGGTCTCTGCTTTGACCCCACTCATTCTCAGCCATATGGTTTTCTTTGTTTGCTATGGGTCTTCTGATGCCTGTTACCTGGAAAAGGAACAAAATTGGCACAGTAAATTAAGTGAAGAATAGGCTGAGGATTGTTAAGATTTTTTTTATCATTTAAATATGACTTGTTAGTTTCTTTAGTAAAAATTGAAACAAATGATTAGTTTTTAATTTTAGGTCAGAAGAAATAGAATTTTAGCTAAAGAATAACTCAACAGCGTGTGTGAGGAGAGGGAGATAGGTGCATTACGCACCTCAGGTGTGCTCACGAGGAGGATGAGCAGCACCTTTGTGCAGATCCTGGCGATCAAAGCGGAGATGGACAGAACTCAGAGGAATAAGGCCACAGCATACCATTTATGGCCGCTCAAGGCTTCTTTGGCTGAGCTCAGAGAACCCATTACAACAAAAGGTGTGTTTAGGGGAGGGGGGAAATTGGAGGCTTTGATGTGTCTAAAACAGGTGATTCCGGAATTGGATTTGATTTACCAACTGTGGGAAAGTTGACACTGCTTAGTAATCTGGCAGGTGTATATTCTGAGGTGACCACCTGAGTTCACTACGCCCACCACTGGGCCTGGTGTCATCAGAGAGAAAGGTGCCAACATCCCTGGAATCACTGAGGGTGCCAAGGATGACAAAGGTAGAGGCTCCAAAGTCATTGCTGTGACCTGAACCTATAACTTTTATTTAAATCATTTTTATTGGGGCTCATACAACTCTTATCACAATCCATCCATTCATCCATTGTGTCCAGCACATTTGTACATTTGTTGCCATCATCATTCTCAAAATATTTTCTTCCACTTGAGCCCTTGATTTCAGCTCATTTTCTCCCTCCCTCCCCCACCCCTCTTCCCTCACAAACCCTTGAGAATTTATAAATTATGATTATTTTTCCTGAACCTGTGACTTGATCCTGCTTGTTCTGGATATCCTGAAGCCCCTGGGGCATAAGAAGAGAAATAGAAAATAGCTGGAAGGCTTTGGCGTTCTTTGGAACAGCAAATCCCCTACATTGGCTTTAAGAAGAAAGACGAGGGGCAATGAATGCTGTCTTTTATTAAATTGGCACTCTACGATGCTCACCCTCCCAACACAACTACTGAAGCCAAAGCGGGTGAACAAGTAAATGTGGTGAAGAAAGCTGATGGTGCCCACCAGCTAACAAAAGAGATAGCATCTGGGGTCTTAGAAGCTTGAAGATAAACAAGCGGCCACCTAGCTCAAAAGCAACAAATCCCACATGGAAGAACACACCTGTGTGATCACATGGTCCCGAAGGGATCAGTTATCAGGCATCAAAGAACAAAAAATCATATCATTGGCTGCACACCTCCATGATACGATCGCTGAAGACAAACAGGTGCATAAGCAAATGTGGCGAAGAAAGCTGATGATGCCTGGCTATCGAAAGAGATAGTGTCTGGGGTCTTAAAGGCTTGAAGGTGAACAAGCGGCCATCTACCTCAGAAGCAACAAAGCCCACATGGAAGAAGCACACCAGCCTGTGCGATCACGAAGTGCCAAAGGAACCAGGTATAAGGCATCATGCAAAAAAATTATATATATGTATGTATATATATATATATATATATATATATACATATACATACCATCGTGAATGAAGGGGGAAGTGCAGAGTGGAGACCCGAGGCCCAAGTGTCGACCACTGGAGATTCCCTCAGAGGGGTTTAGGAGACGAGATGGGTCAGTCAGGGTGCGAGATAGTACCGATGAAGAACACAGCTTTCCCCCAGATCCTGGATGCTTCCTCCCCCCAACTACCATGATCCGAATTCTACCTTGCAGGACTCGATAGGGCAGAGGTTGTATACTGGTGCATATGGGAGCTGGAGGCACAGGGAATCCAGGGTGGATAATACCTTCAGGACCAGGGGTGTGAGGGGCGATGCAGGGAGAGTAGAGGGTGAGTGGGTTGGAAAGGGGGAACCGATAACAAAGTTCCACATGTAACCTCCTCCCTGGGAGACGGATGCCAGGAAAGGGAGACTCCGGTAGGGCAAGATATGACAAAATAATAATCTATAAATTATCAAGGGCTCATGAGGGAGGGGGGAGCGTGGAGCGAGGAGGGGAAAAAAGAGGACCTGATGCAAAAGGCTTAAGTGGAGAGCAAATGCTTTGTGCTTTATATAATTGATGTATGTATGTGTATGGGTTGTGATAAGAGTTGTATGAGCCCCTAGTAAAATTTACAAAAAAAATTTTTAAAAGAAACCCCTAAAGACAAAAGGAAAAGAAAAGAAAGACGAGGGGAGCATTACCCTCAGAACCACTTGCCATCAATGGGCATTCTGACTGAATATAAAATTCATAGTGCTGATATGACTGTACAGTGACCTATCTACAGCTGATGCCCTTATTGATGTAATGGAAGGAAACAATTTTTTTTGTTATAATCTTTTTTTAAATCATTTTATTGGGGCTCATACAACTCATCACAATCCATCCACTGTGTCGAGCACATTTGTACATTTGTTGCCATCATCATGGAAACATAAGGTATAGCCCTTGTATCTATGTGTTAAGGGACCTGATCAGATCTCCAGTGGGAACATGAATATAATCTGTAAGGTGCCTCATTGTGTGCCCATCTCTGCTCACCACCGCTGGAATTTTGATAACTTTTTGGAAAAGATCTGGGACTAGCTGAAACTAGTGAAGATTTACAACAAACTCAAAGGCTAGTTACAGGATTATACTTCTCTGGTCATGCTGCCCGACCCCAGGACAACCATGAAGAATTTCTGCATAAAGATTCACAAAAATCTTTTTTTTTTAGTCATTCACCAAGTATATTTGAAGTCTAAGCTCTGTGAGCTGTACAGGTGCACAAATGATTCAGTTGCGACATGATGCCCCTCAGTGACTAAGGGCGATACAGGGGATAGCACCGGAAACACAGTGTGGGAATTGCAGCTGACCTGATCCCACCACACCGAGGCAAATCACTGGGGGAGTGCAGCGGAACAGCAAGGGAATGGAGTGGCAAGGTCCCCAGGGAATGCTGAAAGTGGACTTTGGGGCCAGGGCGTGGTGCCCCAACAGGCTGGACTGGAAAACGCTCCTAAGGGCCAGCAAACGATCCATGAACTAACTACAAGTTTTTCTCTTGTGAAAAAAAAAAAGTGATTCAGTTGCTAGAAACCTCTGCCCCCCTTCCATTCTCATACAGTGCAAACGGAAACCAGGGCCCAAAAGGGCTGTATGTGTGCATCACGGAGAATACAGAGGCAGTCCTGACCGTCACAGTGCTCTGAGTTGTCCCTGAAAACACAACAAGGAGTCTTCGGGTATCACTCTCCTGGCCAAAACTCCCCTTCCGACCTTCCTCAAATCCAAGAATTACTTGATCTGAGACAGGTTCACACTGTTGCTGTGCGATAAACTTCACTCAGACGAAGCGCTGACTTCATTTGATGACCACACAGGATGGCCATGGTCACGGATACTAAAATTGGTTGCCAATGTCAGTGTGTGGGTGTTTAATTATTAAAAGTAATTTCCACATGTGTTCTCCTCAAAAATCTTATTAAAAAATTTAAATACAGGAGGACCGACAACAGAAAAGTGGGTGAAGGGAGATGTCACACAGTGTAAGACATGTCAATATAATTATAAGTTGTTCATAAGGGAGAGGGCGTGGGGAGGGAGGGAAGGAGGGGTAAAAATGAGCTGATACCAAGGGCTTAAGTAGAAAGCAAATGTTTTGAGAATGATGATGGCAACAAACGTACAAATGTGCTGGACACAATGGATGGATTGTGATAAGAGCTGTATGAGTCCCCAATAAAATGATTTTAAAATTTTATTACGTTCTGGTAGGGGGTCTCTCTGTGGAACAATCCTTAGAAAGCTCACACTTTGGAGGAGGATGAAAAAGTGAAATCCTCCCATTTCCCTGCTGCCAGGCCCCAGCAGCACCAGTGCACATGGCCAAGCCCCTGCCCCACGCCCCTTCTTGGTTTTGGCAGCTGCTGGCTCAGAATCAGGGAAGCTCCAACTGAAACCTCTCTGGTCTTACCATGGTGTCACCTTCTATGCATGTGGACCTGCATAAAGAAGCTGGTATGCATGAAGGGGGAAAAAAGACCTCAACTGATGACTTGTTCTTTTGAGTCTCAGGGAAACATAAAATAGATCCAATGTCCTGTCTCAACACAAAGTATGATGAGTACTGATCACCATTGTGAAGAGGAGCATAAGACAGAGGATATGATAGTTATTAACTGATACCCTGTAACTCCGTTCCAAGATTATTAATATTCCTTTTCCATACCTACTCCTTTCTTACTGAATAAGTGCACATACTCTTTCTCAATCTAGGGAAACAGTTCTTTATTGGATTGAATCCACTGTCTCCTTAAATATCATAAAGGATAAAACTCTCAATCTTCCCCTCAAGACCTGTCTTATTAATTGCCTTTCTCATGGCAGACAGCCCAAATCACTCACATTGTATAAACAGTACTGGTATAAAAATACACATTAAAATGGAAGGAAGGTCATACGATGCCTAATGGGGCTCAAGCAAGGGCAATGTAGCAGCGAGGAATTACTAAACCCAAATGAAGGCCAAACATGATGGTGGGACAAGAGGGAAGTAAAAAGGAAATAGAGGAAAGAACCAGGAGGCAAAGGACATTTATAGAGGCCTAAATACAGGCATATACACATGTAAATATATACATGTGCTCATATCGATATGTTAAGAATTAAGGTTGCAAATGGACATTGGGCCTCAACTCAAGTACTCCCTTAATACAAGAACACTTTGTTCTAACAATCCAGCATTCTGTGATGCTCACCTTCCCAACATGATCACACTGAAGACAAAATGGGTGCATAAGCAAATGTGGTCAAGAAAGCTGATGTTGCCCAGCTATCAAAAGGTATAGTGTCTGGGGTCTTAAAGGCTTGAAGATAAACAAGCAGCCATCTAGCTCAGAAGCAACAAAGCCCACATGGAAGAAGCACAGCCTGTGTGATCATGAGATGTTGAAGGTATCAGGCATCTAAGACCCAGAATAAAACCATACCCAAGGTGAATGGGCAAGGGGGGGCAGATATGGAGTGGAGACCCAATGCCCATCTTTAGACAATTTGACATCCCCTCACAGAGGGGTCACAGGGAAGAGATGAGCCAGTCAGGGTGCAGTATAGCACTACTGGAACACATAACTTTCCTCTAGCTCTTTGGTGATCATGACCTCAATTCTACCGTACAAATCGGATTGGATCAGAGCATGCACACTGCTACAGGTAAGAGCCTGCAACACAGGGAATCCAGGATAGATAAACCCCACAAGGTCAAAAAGGAGAGTAGAGATATCAGGAGGATTAAGGGAGGGTGGGGGGAGAAAGAGGGAAATTGATCACAAGGATCAATCTAGAATGCCCTCCCAGGGGGATGAATAATGGAAAAGTGGGTGAAGGGTGACAGAGGACAATGTAGGATATGGAAAAAATAATCTATAAGTTATCAAGGGTTCATGAGGGTGAGGGGAGGGAAAGGAAATGGGGAGCTGATATCAGGGGTTCAAGTGGGAAGACAATATTTTGAAAATTATGATGGCAGTTTATGTACACATTGGAATAATGTATGGATTGTGATAAGAGATGTAAGAGCCCCCCCAATAAAAGTATTTAAAAATACATAAATTAAGACAGGCTATGTTAGTCTGGGTAGACTAGAGAAACAAATTCATGGACACACATATGTGTATAAGAAAGAGATTTATATACAAGAGGAATTGAACATTGAGAAAACATCCCAACCCAGTCCAGTTCAAGGCCATAAGTCCAATATTAGCCCATATGTCTGGTACCAATCCATAAAGTCCTCCTCAGACTCATGAAACACATGCAATGAAGCCAAATGCAGGACAATCACAAGCCAGTGGGTAGAAAGTCTTTGGGTCCAGTGTAAGTATCTCAGTGCTGGCAGGGGTGTCTGTGGCTTCTCTGGCTTCCAAGGTCTGGTTGGGTCATTTGGCTTGTCTTCTGCAATGTCTCCCAGAGTGTAGTAGGAGAAGGCAATGCCCACACAGAAGTCTGATTGGCTATCTCCAGATTGACAGCCTAGCCTCCACTCCTACACTCTTAATCCTTAAATTGATACTAGATTAGGTGAAGACATCACAGGCTTACATTGTAATGGCAAAGTAAGACATAAACTTCACAAAATGTACATGAGACTTTTAAGTAAAAAATTATGAAAATATATTGAAGAAATTCAAACACCTAAAAAAAATACACATTCAGCTCAATGAAACAGAAGCCAGAAATAAACCCTCACATCTAGTCAGTAGATTTTTTTTAAATTTATCATTTTATTGGGGGCTCGTACAGCTTTTTTCTTTCTTCTTGCTCGTACAGCTCTTATCACAATCCATACATCCATCCATTGTATCAAGTACATTTGTACATATATTGCCATCATCTTCAAACGTATTCTTTCCTCTTGAGCCCTTGGTGTCAGCTCAATTCTCCCCCTCCACCACCCTCCATCCCTCATGGACCTTTGATAACATCATTTTTTTTCATGTCTTACACCGACCACTGTTCTCCTTTTACCCACTTTTCTGTTGTCTGTCCGCCTGGTTAGTGATTATATATAAATCATTGTGATTGGTTCTCCCTTTCTCCCCCACTGTCCCCTTCCCCTCCTGGTATCACTACTCTCATTATTGCCCCAAGTGATTTAACTGTCCTGGATTCCCTGTGTTGAGAGCTCTTTTCTGTACTCATGTTCATGTCCTCTTTATGGGAGTAGACGCCTCCTTTTTCTGTTTTGGAGCAGCTGGTGGTTTCGAACTTCTTAACTTCTGGTTAGAAGCACACCATGTAACCTGTACACCACTAGGGCTCTATTCTACATGTGGAAATGGTTGAAAAAGCAAAAGTTTTATTATATATAATTTACTACATTAAAAAATTAATACTCTTTATTGAAATGTGTTTTTTGGAGGGGAGAGAAAAAGTGAGAAATATCTGAAATATCCATGTGTCATTTTGAATAGTTAGTCATATTTTCATTTTTAGTACACTAGACTCTTTCTATCCTGTCTCACAAACTATGGTCAGAAGTAGTTAAAAACTCAAAGTTCCTCCATATAGTTTGTCAAGGAAGGGAGTCATGGAAACCATTATTTATCAACACCAAACTCAACTGACAGTTTATCATTTCCTTGATGTGAGACATGAATGAGGTTGTTTTTACTTGTGTATTATTATTTTTACTGTGAATTAGGGAAAGGTTTACCAAGCAGGTCATAGTTTTCCATCCAACATTTCATACATTCGGATGCTTCTGATCCACTTGCAATTGCTTCAAGTTACCATCACTTAGCCCACTCTCTTCCTCGAGCTCCTGTATCCACATCTACTTCTTGCTCAACCATTGAACGTTGACCTTGAGTAAATGCTGTCCTTTTCATCTCAAATAGTTGATTATTCCAACATGGAGGTTTTCCGTGTCAGACCTAAAAAGTGAGGGCCATCGTGTTGCGGTTCCCCGTTTCCATTGGACCAGTAGCCTGGTCTCTTTTATGATCTTCCATCCTGTTCCACATTTTCCTCCCACTCTATCCAAGACCTTCTAAAGAGATCCTTTGCAGAACACGTAGTTGTGGGAGTTCTTCTGGGCTCAGAATTGAGAAGACTAATTGTTTCCACGTATCTATTGATTTTCATTCTTTCCTCTGAGTGGCAACAGATCAATAGTTGCACTTTGGATGGCTGCTCATGGGTCTTCCCTCACAGAAAGAGGTAGTCTCAGGGGTAGTGGAATCTTGTGCGAAAGGCTGCTATGAGTCCACATCTACTGGAAGGCAGTGAGTTGAGTGAGTGAGTGAGTAGAACACTCACTGTCTTTGAGAATTATTACACCAACTAGCATTGGTGTCCCCAGAATGCCACGGCCCATTGACTCATTACCTCAAGGTGTTTATGTGTAAGAAGTCTTAGTAACTTTATCCCCTATAGGCATCACCAAATTTATGGATCTACACATATACAAATATCCTGTCAAACATATATATTCAGAGGTATAGTCCCACTGTAAAATGAGGTAATTTTTAGGTGGTTCTGTTTTACTGATTTGTCAGTTTCAGCAATGGATGGGTCATAAATCTATATGACTACATAGTTTGCTGCAGATTTTCCAGAAGTCTGCAGACTTCTGCTCCTTTTCTTACTCAGATTCCCAATCTATCAGGGCAAAGCACTTATAACTGCAAAGTACACAGTTGTCTGCTTCTGTTTTTCTGTGTTTTCATTTACGTTTCTTTAATCATTTAAACTACATTTCTCTCATCATTAATTAAAGATATTAAGCATCATTTGTATATCTTTCTTTGGTGAACTGGCTATCCAAGTTTCCCTGCCCACTCTTTTGGTTGGCTTATCTTTTTGTTGTTCAGTTGAAGAAATTCATTATATGTTCTAGACATAACACCCATATGAAATCCAGATAGTTCCTAATTTACAACAGGATTCCATTCCAAGACTAATGGAAGTTGGTTCTAACGTTAAGTAGAATACCTGATTTTTTCCAATTATAACTTTTTATTATGTGTTATCTTTAGAAATCTAATCCTTGTCTTTGGTGACTGGATGCATTACATCTGAGAATAAATACATCAGTAAATTACTGTTTGCAACAATGTATATGGTACATATTAGGATATAGATACACATACAAAATTAACTATCATAAGTTTGTTGTAACTCATATATATATCAAAAGCTAGATTACCTTATGTAGTTGTGATAGATAGGTTTATTATGCCAACCTGGCCAATAGGAACATGTGGGATTAATATGGTCACACTTTGATTGGAGGGCAAAGAGATAAATGGCTCAGCAAACCCCACTCCTCTTTCTCTTTGGTGATTCAGACCAGTGTGTGACTGCTTTAGCTAGTTCTCTCCCTAACTTGTAAGCTACACTACCTGTGGGACAGCCAACCCATGGATTGTGTTGCTAGAGCTTGAGGTTCCTTCTAGACGTTGTAGGTGTATACACTGCTTGAGCTTGAGGCTGGTGGATCCTGTTGTCTTGCATTGCTTCAATTTGATATCTCATCCTGGCCTGTTTGCTAAGCTACTGAGGTGCTGTTGGTAAGCCACCCTGATGTTTGCTGCCCATGGCAGGACTGCCAATATATAACTGTTCTATGGAAGTGAGTTGAACTGAGCCCTCTGTACTGCTGTGTGGATTAATTAACTGTTATATTCCTTGGTGCTCTCTCTCTCTCTCTCTACACACACATATATATATACCTGGGTTTTGTTTCTCTAGAGAACCCTGTCTAACACAATAGTTCTCAAGTATTTTCTCCACTATGTGGGCTATTTCTTTACTTGATCAATAAAGTATTTTGATGCACAAGTGTTAAATTTTGATGAAGCACAATTTATTTTATCTTGCTTTTGAACTCACTATAGAGAATTGAGTCCCCAACAAAAAAAGAAGAAAATTGAATCCCTAGACATTAAAATTCTGTGTTTTGTTCTGAATTTAAAAGTCTTAGTTCTGTGGAAAGGTTTTTGATGATAACTTCATGTATTTAATAGTCTATTGAGATTGTCTGTTTCATTTATATCAGTTTTGCTAAATTGTGCTTTTAGAACATTTCTCTGATGAAACTAAGATTTCAAATGACATGGCAAAGCTATTTTATAACCCACTATTTTTAAAATGAGTCTGTGGGATCCACAATGGTATATTCTTTTATATCTGATATTGGTAAATCCGTGTTCTCTTGTTTTATATCAGTCTAGCCAGTTTATTGATTTTGTTGTCATTTCAAAAAATATGCTTTAAGGTTCATTTTTCTGTGGTTTGCTTTCTACTGTTATTGACTTAAATTTTTCCTGCAAACCACTGTTGAAAAACCAATGATCTTTATGGAAACATAAACAAGGCAATTTTACATCTATACCGAAAACTTTCAATAGCTTCCAAATGCCTTTTACACCCAAAATCATTGCCTACGGGGTGTTATGTGAGCTCTGGCCTTTGCCTACTACCTTAATCCCATTCATTGCAGCTCCTTTACCCCGAATGCTTCATTCTCACCGGCCTGGAACTCCTAGTCCATCCAAGCGTTTGCCTTTCTCGGGGCTTGTGACATCTGCTGCTCTTTTTACTTGGGGCATTGTTATGTTGTGGGTGTGGGTATAGTAGTACATTATTCACTCTCAACAATTCATAGCTATTTTCTTACCATCCTCCATGTGTGAGCTGAAAATACAGTGTCAAAAACACTTACCTTGACCATTTCAAAATACCTCCCTCATCTTTATACCCTGCCATTTTCATCTAGCCTATTGCCTCTTAACCACTTTCCATCTCACTGCCCTTGAGTCAATCCCAACTACTAATAATTACAGAGTAGCACATAATAGCTATAGAACAGCACGGCACTGCCCCATGCTCTTCCCAGATTGGAACTCATTCTGCGAGGAGCAAGCCTTGCCTTTCTCCTGTGGCGAGGCTGCCAGTTTTGAACCGCTGACTTTGCAGGTAGCAGCTGCACATGGTGGCACTCCTCCACCACGTCTCCTACATGAGGAAGACTGAAAAAGAATCCGAGTGTTTTTAATCATGATGCTGGTGAAGACTACTGAAAGGACTATGTGTGTTGGGGTAAAATTTCTTTTTTAACATCATTTTGTTGGGGTCTCTTACAGATCTTACAACAATCCATACAACCATTGTGTCAAACACATTTGTACACATGTTGCCATCATCCTTTTCAAAACATTTTCTTTCTACTTGAGTCATTAGTATCAGCTCATTTTTCCCTCCCTCCCCCACCTGTAAAATTTCTTAATATGGCTTTTCTACCCAAGTTTCTGTAACTCCCATCAAATGGTTGGGTGGGACTATCCAAATAGCACCGGCGTGACACTAAATAAAAGAGGACATTGGTCAGTCAGTTTCTGTTCCTCCCCTGGCCACCAGGAAGAATCACCTTTGAAAAGAGAGCACGTGGGAAGGGTACATGCATATCTGTCTGAATTGGAGGAGGCCGCCAGGACCAGACGCATCCGAGATTGTCATGGAATCTAAGAGAAGCAGTGCTGAGAATAGCATGCCTTCTCCTCCTCTGGCCGGAGACTAATTTTCTACAGTGAATTCTTAGATACAATAGCACAAGCAAGATAAGCTGTCTGGCCCTCAGTATTGTTCATGTGTGTGTCCAGCATTTGAGAGCTAAGAACAGCGCCTCATATATCAATCTCTAGAATAGGCCACTGCACATTTGCTAGACCACAGGGTTATACCCACCAAAGTCAATAAAAGAATAAGAGAAATAAATAAATGGATAGTAAATCTTCAAACAGAAGAAAACCTGTTTAGATGTCCCTTATCTGAAACAAGTCAAATATAAAGTCTTTATGTTAAAGATTCCTCCAATAAAGAAGCGGCCATCAAGCTGAGAAGTAACAAAGCCCACATGGAGGAAGCACACCAGCCTGTGTGATTGTAAGGTGTGGATGGGATCAGGTACCAGGCATCTAAGACCCAGAACAAAATCATACCCAAGGTGATGGTGGTGTGTGGAGTGGGCATGGAGTGGAGAACCAATGCCCATCTGTAGACAATTGGAAATCCCCCTACAGAGGGGTGTCACAGGGAAGGAAAGAGCCAGTCAGGGTGCAGTATAGCCCTGATGAAACACACAACGTTCCTCTAGTTCTTTGGTGCTTCCTTCGCCCAACTCTCATGACCTCAATTCTACCTTACAAATCGGATTAGACCAGAGCATGCACACTGCTACAGAAAAGAGCACGCAACACATGGAATCCAGGATAGATAAACCCTTCAGGACCAACAAGGAGAGTAGAGATACCAGGAGGATTAGGGGAGGGTGGGGGGAGAAATGGGAATCGATCACAAGGATCAACCTATAAACCCCTCTTAGAGGGACAAATAATGGAGAAGTGGGTGAGGGGTGATGGAGGACAGAAGACGAAGATATGAAAATAATAATCTATAACTTACCAAGGGTTCATGAAGGAGGGTAGGCGGGGGAGGAAGGGGGAAGAAATGAGGAGCTGATATCAGGGGCTCAAGTCTGAAGAGAATGCCTTGCAAATGATGATGGCGGCATATGTGCAAATGTGCTTGACACACTGGATGAATGTATGGATTGTGATAAGAGATATAAGAGCCTCCAATAAAAGGATTCAATTTAAAAAAAGATTTTTCCATTCTAACTTATATTTAACTTGTGTGCTTTAATAATGCAAATAAGTTCAAAGAAATAATTGTCGAAACATGGATAACATTTGTTTTTAATTATTCTATGTAATCTATAACAGGCATATAGTAGAAATTTTTATTTGAAAAAATATTTGCAGTCTCCTTTCATTGATACCATGGCTGAGATACTTATTTAATACATTTAAGTTATCTTAAGATTTAATAACAATAGTTAGCTAGAGTGTCACCCCCAAATGAAATTATACAAAATAGATTTTAAGAACTGGTTGGAATACTTAAAACCATACAAAGATACACATCTATTTTAAAATAAAGATTCTAAAAATGACGCCAGTTCATCAAATTTATCAAGATATCACAAGAAATAGTTTATGAAAAACATAAAATTAGAGCAGAAATTATATATTGTTTATACTTAATTCAACATCATTTCTCTTGTAAAATCACATCACTCCTACAAATCAGTAATTCTGAGGACAGAATTATCACTGTTCCTCACCATACCTATCATGCCTATAGTAAAATATAAAAAGAAATATAAAAACAATACATGGAACTCCCATTTTTAAACCACTTTTGTAATACAAAGGGTAATAATTCAGATCATGTTTTACATCTTTGCTCATGTTTATATTGCACTGGAACTACTTTACGTGGAAGAACTAGTTGCTGTATCATAATGTAATACTTTATTACCATTCTTAAACATTCGTATTTACATTAATGGACATTACAAAGTCCACTTAAATAAAATTTCTAGTATACTCCAGACTAACCTACTAAAAAAACCCTACTAATCTACTCATTTTTGGAAGCAAAGACATTCAGTATTATTATTACCTTTGGGAAATAACGGTTTTTAAAAACACATGCATGATGTGGTACAAAAGATCTGCCCTGAGCATTACGATCTTTTAAGAACTACCCATATGGGATCGAATTAACAACAGCAGCTCAAAAGATTAGACAGGAACCTTAGGGGCCAGTGAGTTTCTGTTAATGGAGGAGGAACAACTTAGAAAAAAGAATAAGAAGGTTTGTACAACTCAAGGATTTGATCACTGTTACTAAATTGCACATATAGCAATGCTGAATTGGCATAAATTTCATTGTGTATATTCTCAATAACAACACAATAAATACAATTTAGAACAAAGAACACACATGTAAATCATCAATCATCCCTGGTAGCAACATTTGAGCAATACCTAAAAATCTTCATTTGTTGAGTTTGTACATGCCTACTATTTTTTTCCATGCCTACTTTTTAAATACTTTAAAAATATTTATTTTCTTTTGAAAATGGAGAAAAAAGCACTTATTCTTTTATGCAGAGAGATAAAATTACAAAAAGAAAAACAGGAACACTGCAACACTGATTTTGTTATAATTTATAGAACTTAAAGAACTCAGTTCTCATCTTTCTGTGACGATATAACCGAGCATGTTTATTTTAATCATAATAATGTTGTAGTTGCTTGAAAATTCATGATTACCATGAAAAGGTTGGAGCAGCATGATAAAGCTAATGGTAAACTCTTGAAGCCATTCAGAAGCTAGCTTGCTTGACTTCCAAATAACACTCTAAAACAGTGTCCAGTACACCCTAACCGATTATCCAGCATCAGCTTAGAAATTCCACCCACCCCTACCAATGTTTTAAAGTCTGACTTTTGGCATCGAAAGAGAAGAGTAAGGGCATTCGATTTGCGATCAATGAGCTACTCCCCACCCCCCAGGAGAAGAAAGAAAATCACCTGGTAAAACACCAGTGGCTCCAGCGACAGGATAAATTCCCCTTCAAGCAATGTTCCTTCAAACTGAAAGTAGCATTTTATTTCCCCCTCTAGCAATATAGCAACGGAGAAAACACAGGATTATTTTTTTCAGTTGAGGTGAAGAAACTGCTTCATAAGTTCATAAGTTGTAAAAGCCACTGCTTGAGAGGGGATGCAGCGAATGTAATTAAGTGATAAACCACGATACAATCCTCTCCGAATGCCATGCTGTCCATAGACATACTTCATCGTCTCCCGCATGGTACTAGAGAACATAACAATGGTTAAATGGTGACAACCTGAGGGACTCGCTAATCGAAAGAGGATTTCAGGGCGCCTTGGGAATTTTCAATTCTTCTGAAAATGCCATAGCATCGGGAGGCAAGTGTCATGACAAGCTAAATATTCACAACAGACCAACAAATCATTCCAAAGAAGCAAAGCATCATGCATTGAAATTAGGGACTGCGTAACACAGGTATTGTGCTTTGTCTTTACTCTGAAGATTGCTGACACTACTATGTGAGCAGTTGCCGTTAAGCCTGCACGCCACCTCGATTGTATATTATAACGAACCCTAAAGCTTTAAAGTCTGTCTTTCAGATTATAGCAGTTAACAATGTTCCTTTTCAAACTGTTTTGTTTCTGTCTGTTGAAGGCAACAATTTGGATTTTGCCTTTCACCCAGGCAATCCAGATGGAAATTTTCAAAAAATATATTTTTAAAAATTTATTCTGAATCGGGAGTTAATACATATTATCTTATCATTCCACAGTGGAATCATGTCAAGCAGTATTGTACATTTGCTACCACAATCAGTTTCCAAACATTCTTGGACTCCTTGACATCTTCTCCCTTTTACCCACCCTCACCCCATCTAAGGCCCAAACACACATTTTGCTCTCCCCTGAAGGAGAACATATTACTAAAGAGAATGAGTCTGTATAGACTTAAAATCGAGAGCTGTCTGTGTAAGACGGTAGCCACTAGCATCTGGCAACCAGCAAGTGAAAAGCAAAGCTAACCCAATTGAAGATGAGCTAGGAGTATAAAATACGTTCAGATTTCAAATGCCTAGTACCAAAAATCAATGTAATCATATGTGAAAGGGGTAATACTTCAGGTATATTCATTACATTAAAATATTTTTATATAAAATATTTTAAAACTTTTCCTTTTTCTCCTTATACATTTTAAAAGGTGACTACTAGAAAATTTTTAATTGTGTACATACCGCATTTTTATTGGACATAGGTCCTCTAAAGTAAAGATTTTAAAGGAGGATTGAGATTTGATGGAAATCTTAAAAACGTATTAACTCCAAAGAATATGATGGAGAAAAAGTGGAAAGTCTAGACTATTGGTGAGGACAAGTTCCATCTCCCCGCAAGCTTAACACATTACAGTCCCGAAAGAAAAGGAACAATGACATACAGAAAACTTACAGGCACTTTTCAAATTCTGGGAGAACAGTTCCTAATTGCATTCTTCGACGAGTTACATCAAAAGGGTAACTAAAGAACAACAACATCAACAAAAAACCATTAGAAGGAATTCAAAATGAGTGATGGCTTTCAACTCTCCAACTCTGAGGGTAAGTCAAACAGGATCCCTACAATAGCATATAAACTTTATTTAACAAAAGTAACAGGACATGAAACATTGTTTCTCCATATAGCCTCCATCTGGTTCTACACAATTCTGAAGAGGATGTTCCCTCTCTCAAAGGATCCTCAGGAGGAGTCCCGGCAGCACTGTCAGGTGAGCACTGCACGGCTAAACCGTAAGGTTGCTCTGAGTGGCGATCAACTCAATGGCAGTGGCTGAGTCTTCCTCAAAGCTTTCTGAGCTCACTTCCAAACAGCAGTTCGGGCATACTTGAGGTATTCACGATTCATGTCCCTTTTCAGTGTTTTTTGAGTTTGGGGAACAAAAGAAAGCCTAAAGGTGTGATGGGAAGGGCAACATGTCGGGGAGAGGAAGGGGGGACCGCACAACGATCTACATATAAACCCCTCCCAGGGGGATGGACAACAGAAAAGTGGGTGAAGGGAGACAGCAGTGGGTGTAAGACATGAAAAAATAATTTATAAATTATCAAGGGTTCTTGAGGGAGGAAGGGTGGGAAATGAGCCGATACCAAGGATGGAAACATGTACAAATATGCATGACACAATGGATGGATGGATGGATTGTGATAAGAACTGTAAGAACCCGCAATAAAATGATTAAAAGAAAGAATGAAAGAAAGAAAATCTATCAAGATTACCCCTTTGAGGTCCCTAAAAAAAGTCATCATAACCTTCTGAACTGACTTCACATAGCCCCTGGGAAGTCATGGTTTGACAGGACCTGGCCCATGGGCTGGGAATGATACACTCAAGAGTCAACCTGGCCTATGATTGGTTCCATAAATGTGCCTTACGTGGAAGACTGATGGAAAAATCGACTCCACGAGCTAGCTGGTCTTCGAGCACCCCTTTGGGGGAAAGCTTGCTGAGGGCTTAAAACTGACAATGCTGTGCAATGTGAGACCCCACACCCAGCAGTCAGAGCATCTTCCATGAATTTCTAAACTTCAGCCAGTTTCTTCTCGCTTGGCTCATCTGTGAGGCCTTCCCAATCTAACCTTAAAATGTTTCATCAAATGAAAAACTGGTGCTTTCTGAGGGGCAGCCTTCCAGTAAGCTTATTATAAAACATCAATGATTGGGAAGGTGTCCACTTAAGTTATATTAAAGATTTGGTATTAGCATCACCTGAAAATTGTTTTTTCCACGACACAAAAAGTAGCCCTTTAATTTGAAGGCAACCTAACCAGAAAAAAGACCAGTGTAGTACTGAGGAAACTTGGGTGTAGTCATTCACTAATTGCAGATACATGTTTTAAAATGTTTTCTTTGAAATAAATCCAAGCATATTTTAATTGAAACTTTAGTGGCAATAATTTTTTGGTTTTGTTTTAGTTTTTTTAGTAGCAATTGTTTTTTGTTTGCTCTCATATTTATTGAATGCAGTGCTATACACATAAACTAGGAAGTAGGCAGAATGGGTTTCTATTATCTTATTATTTCATCTAATCTTTGAGTCAAAACATAGACACATGGAGGAAACAAAATAACAATATAGGGGTTTCCTTGCCTTTGCTTCTATAGTTTCCTCTACGTACTGGATTCTTGCTAATATCTCAACCAGATCAAAGTCTCGTCCCTCTTCAAGCCCTGATTAAATGCCCCTGCCTGTCAGAATTGACTGGGTGACAGTAACTTCAGAGTTTTGACCTTGAAGAAACAAACTTAATTTTTCATTGTTGTGACCCCACGGCAAGGTTCCTCAAACTTGGCATTTGGCACAAGGTATATTTTATTCAGTTGTACCCTTGGCCCCAGGCCATTAGATGCCCCTAAATGTGACAACCAAAAATGTCTTTAGACATAGACGAATATTCAATTGGGATAAAATTGCCTCCAAATGAGAACCATTGCCCTAAGCGTATTCAGCAAGGAATGTATGCATTACACCAATAAATACATTTTTTGCTTAAGTGTTAAAATGAAGAAGTTAGAGGGCAGAAAAGCTCTATATAAAAGTATTACTATGAAAAAATTAATAAATAAAATAAAAGTATTACTATGAAGAAAAAAAAAAGTATTACTATGAACTATGCAAAAAGAGCCTCTTTTAGGAGTAGGACCCCAAGTAATCATCCTCCACCCCACATGAGAAAATGGTGCAGTCCTACAGGGTTGCTACTGGAGTCAACTCGGTGTGATGCATTTGGTTTACTGCGTGGCTATGTTCTCATTGGGGTGTAAGCTTCTGGAGGCAGTGGCTTCATCTTCAGCGACATTCCTATTGCAGAGTACATTGTGGAGAGAACAGATCAGCTCTTTCCACTACAATGAATGGCAGATAGTGCAGAGAACACTATTAGGAAAGAGAGAGTGTAATCTTCACACACTAAGGAGGCTTCACACTTCAGAAACTTCACATGAGCAAGTTTATGAGGAAATATGGGTAAGGTTAATAATTAGTGCTTTTTCCTGTCTCTTTTCTTCTTTTTAAAAAACTAAATCTCTAAGAACTTGGTGGATTCAGACAAATTTGGCACACAATTACCTAAAACATGCTTAAAGAACAAACCCACTTGGAAAACATGTAGTCAATTAATACATATGTTTTATGAATTAATCCTGCTTTTGAACAGTCTAGAAAAAATTAAAAGATGACTAATGCTGGAAATTAATCCTGAGTAACTATAATTTGAGGGAATCAATTTGCTAAAGAAACTTACGATATTGTTTGTGCTATAGCTCCAGCAACACCACCACAAAGTAAATTTATGTGAGTTTTCAAAACTAAGACATTAGGATTATCTGATGAAGGTCTGCCAAGAAGCGTAGGAGCATGGGAAAGCCCGACACTCTTCAAGGTACCAAAAGTAAAAAATGAAACACCTGAAAGACAAAATATAATTTCACTGTGATGCCACAAAACATAAGCTATAAAAAAATTTTCTTAGACAATAAGTAACCAATCAACTTGAAAAACTAAGAATGCAGCTCCTGATTTCTGATGTTTGGCTTAAGGTAAGATTAAAAGTTTGCATTAATATTTATAAATAACCTGAGGATATCAAGCTTACCACTGAAAAAATTATAGTATTGGTTTTTCACATGCTGAGATATATGTTCAGTACACTGAAGGAAGGCAGTAATGAGTATAATGCTACCTGATTTAAAAATAGACATAAATGGTTTTCTAAGATATCACATGACTTAAGATTGAAATTCATGACTAATAATTATAAGTAAAGATGACATATTTATAGGAACAATCATGATAATAGATATTGAAGAAACTATTTTAAATGATAATGCAATGTTATTTAAACTCTGTCTAATATTTTAAATCTTTTTTTCAATTCAGTGTCTAATTTTGTCTTCAAGGAAGAATTCTGATCATGAGAACAATGTTCAGATACCTTCAAAAGACATATGGAACTAATAAATATTCATTTTAGTTACTGATAATATACAGTTAGTACTGACTATTTGAGGGCTTTAAAAAGTTGGTGGGAAAAAGCTTCTGACAAGGATATTTATAGCAGATATATATATTTTTAAAGTTCAGCTATACCTCAAAGAAGTAATTAAAATGCTTACGAAGGATATCCAATATAGTTTTTTAAAAAGAGAGAGAACCTGAGAAATTGGGGGAAAATAAAAAGAAAAATTGAGTGTACAAGGCAATTATGTAAAAATATAAGATTGAAAAGAACAATACATTTTTTGAAAGACAGGAAAATAGAGCAAAAATGACACTAGGCGTCTTGCAGAATGGCAAATTGCATATTCTGAGTCCCCTTGCCACCGCAGAACAACTAAATTCACCAAAAGAGTGGGCAAGACTCGCTCAGACCCACCACTTCCAAACAAATTAGCTGGAACCTGATGAGATTTGTGGAGAGCAGAGAGCAGCTGAGTGACTCAACCCAGAGATGCCGAGCACAGTGAAATAGATCCTGCTATTGGCCCGAGAAGGCGGAGCGACTGGGTTCAAAACTCCAGGGAGTTCAAAACTGGGTTCAAAACTCCGCAGGAGTTCTTGGCAGGGGCTGCCTTATAGAGTGTGCAAACAGAAGTTTAAATTGTGAATTCTTTTTGGCATGATTTGTAAGGGAGTGTATGGCATCTTTCTGTGGAGTAGCCTCATAACATTATGCAATTGTTAACAACACTACAGCTAACTCAGATATGGCGAAAAAGATGTAAAAGTACAGTTCTACTGATGGAAAAAGAAGTACAGTTATCTTTACAGACATAAAAGTATGATCAGACAGGAATCATCATTTTATCCTCATCATTTAAGTGAAAGTACTTTGCATAACCACATCTCCTAATGCTGCCATTCCAGAGCAACGTCACTGACACATTTGAAAGTCTTAAGCCAGGATCTCAGCAAATGTGAAACGTACCTGCATAAGGAGCCATTCCTAATATAGTAGGCATCAGGCCTCTGTAAAACCCAAGGAAACCGCCCTCCTTTGGAAAGAAGGGAAATCAGAGGTGAAATTACTCCATCCACGAACAACAGCACACAGGTAGGGGGAACAATGATGACATCTACCCCCAAGCCCGATGATGTGCGTTCACAACGAAGACCAATACTTGTACATACAAGAGTAAATATTTAGCACCATTCAAATATTCTCACAAATATAAATGGATATGGTACAAAAGAGAAAGGTGAGTAGGAAATACCTTTGCATAAATTGTCTTAAACGCATGGATAATTCCCGTGTACGTGTGCTCCCCTTTCACCTGGAACGCTAGGCGCACTCTAACCATGTCAAGAGGGTAAGTGCAGATAACGGCTGTCATACCTAAAAGGTAAGAAAAAGAAGAGTTTCCAACACATGTCTTTCCCACTCACCAGTGCTGCTCTTGACATTGCAGCAATGACAGCACAAAGAAACCAAGGTTAAGTCATTGATAAAATTGTAACATGAAGAAATGAAATGCAGCTGTGTATGCAGGTAAAGGGTCAGCTTGTGAGACAGCTTCCAAGCTCTTCCTACTCTAAAGCCATCATGCTGACCTGAAAATGCACTCCTGTAATGGCAAGCGATGCTCTGGTGAATCGCTTTGAAACAAACACTGTGGAGCATCATTTACATTATGGATAAATTCCTGACAGAATTACTGAGTCAATAGGTTAAAAACATATTGAAAAATTTTAATAGGAATTATTCCCCAGTAAAATTATACCAATTTATGTCATCCATTAGAATAAAAGCCCCATTTCTCTAAATTCGCAGATTATTAGAAAATAAGAATATTCTGTTAGATAATTTTAACCCTAATTTGAGCTGAAGAATTTACAAGTATCTTCTCAAAATAATTTTTTAAATTATTTTCTTTCAAAATGATTTTGACTTAGTTCTCATATGACTTAATTTCTACATTTACATTTTACTCTCTGGCAGTTATTTTTTCTATGTAATTTTCTAATACTTTTCTTAATACGGTGGTTTGTTTCATTTTATGTAATAGGCCTGAGATGGCTTACCCTATTTGTTTAGCAAATGCATCCCTTTTATCATCCAGTAGAAATTGACTTTCATTGTGTCACTTCTCACCACCCACGTGTAAATCGATCTGCCACTCCTTCAAAACGAGTAAGGGAAAGAATGATCTTTATATTCTTACTTATGTATTGCTCATGGCACTTGTTCCACGAAGACTAGAAGGCCTGCCTAATACACAGGTAATAGGGAGCACTGGTGGTGCGTGGTGAAGCAAACCACGAAGAATAGAAAAGTCAGCGATGACCCCACCCACTATGGACACGCGATGGGGCGGGTCTAATCTACTGTCTAACGCAGAACACATGCAACCATTACTTCTTTGAGAATTAAAACACAAAACAAAACTCAGAATCTTTGGACAATGAAAGGAAAATACATTTGAATAATTTATTAAGTAGTGTAATTTCAGTTTCAAAACAAGCAATACAGGCTGTGCACAGGTTAAGAATGCCCAACTTAAGTAATACTTAAGTTATGAACTAATGCTGTAAAACCTGTTGTATAAAAACTCAAGCTACATACAATGGTTCCTAATAATAAATGAGTTATTTTGGGACATCAAAACATTATCATCATTACTCTGGTGTTGAACTAGTAGTACGCTAAAGGTGTTTAGTATGTCCAAACGTCTTTCCTGAAGGGTCTTTAGGCCTAGAAAGGCACACTCTCAATAAACGACTCGACAACAGTTTAAAAAAAAAAGGCACACTATATACTACACTTGTGTATTAAGACAAGCATCTGACTAATCGATTGCCATTAGATGTGAAACTTATGTAACGACTGTAACTTACATACAAAATCAACTTTAAAAAAAGATTTAGGAATAAGACGCATGCATACTCCAGAGACTACCAGGGTTCCAGAGAGGTTAGATCACTAAAGATTGAGTTACATCTGTGTTCAGCTATAAAAGATGGTTTAAGTCTCTTGGGACTCTGTATATCGCCTACAGCAATAACAACTCCTTACAAGGAACCAACAAGGCACTTTACAAATACTAGCCCCAATACCAACATAACAATAGTATAAGGAAGACATTATTATTCTTGTTTTTTCTTTGTTTTCAATTATTCTTACTTTTCAAACTGAGAAAACTGAGGCCAGAGTAAGGTAACTTGACCAAATTTATGGTGTTTATGTATCAAAGAGTAGAATTCAAACTGAAGTTGCCTTCATTATAATTTTTTTCCTTGTTTAGCTTAATGACAAATCATTTTCATGCTTACCTCCTTCTCACCCTGTTTGACAGTGAGTTCGTCATTGGTTATCTGTGGTCAAGATATTCATTTCCAAACTAATTCACATAATTTCTACCTATTCGCAGTCAAACCAGCCATGTTTATCAGTGAAGGCAGTGACTTTTATAAATGTTATCTTAAAATTGAATGTGAAAAATAAAAACAAAGTGAATTTAAATGAATATAGTCTAAATATATTTTTCAGGTTGGCTTAATTTTTTTTGCAACTAAGCTGAAGATTTTGTAAGAGAAAATTTTAGGAAATAAAACTAGGAGAGATGATCAATACACTAATTCTATCTTTATTAGTATGATATCTTCTAAAAAGTTGCATAAATGTAGAAGAGATTCAAAAGGCTAACCATTACTAATGTTTGAGCACACTGACACAATTTGGTTACATATCAGATTTTATTAGGATTTTCCCAAGACATCTCTTGACATATTATTTGAAATTTTCTGTACATATTTGAAGCTCCTTTATTTATCTTTATTAACCTGTACTTCTCCTTAGCTTTTCTGACTCCAACAATTTTCTCTTCCTATGCTAAGCCTTCTCTTAGCTTTCTAAGGGCCCTACTCCAAATGGTTTAATAGAAAATAACTGAGTAAATTAATATACTGGTCAAAATTATGCACTGGTTAAAAAATGAGTTTAAAAAGTGTCACCTGCTTTTTGAAAGTTTGCACACACCACTTCACTTATACAAAAGACCTACATTAGTAGCTGCTTTCTCTGACCTAATGAAATCAAAAGATGTTCTTACTTTAAAGAAAAAGGATGGGCTTTGAAAATGATTAGGGCAAAGAACTTACAGATGTGCTTTAAACAATTGATGTATGTATATGTATGGAATGTGATAAGAGTTGTATGAGTCCCTAATAAAATGTTAAAAAAAAAAAAAAGATGGGAAGCAAAACATTCAGCTCTGCTTTGCAGCCAGGTTTCGGAGCCAGAGTTGTCCCCAAGTTTCTTCCTTGGGAACTACCCACAGCATCCCAGCATCATGTTGATGCTGGGAACCGTGTCGGAGGAAAGGGCTGCAAAAAATTTGTGGAAAAACGAAGGGAAAAGACAACAGAATTTCCCACAAACTTTTCAAGCGCCCTTGAATATATTAGTGTTATTTTAGGTTTTGATGTGATATTTGACATGACTTAGAAAGTTATTTTTGGGGTCTGGAAACACTAAAAAAAAATTCTATATAAATTAATAGTAATTGCTTCTGCACTCTATCACAATTTTGATTATGTTTTCTTCGAAGTCTACTTTCAGGAAATTGTGATGATAAAGGGGTGTTACTTACCTTAGGAAGAACAAAATATGTCGATGCTTTTAAAAATATCAAATACCAGGGGTAAAGGGAGCTGATGTCAACGAGTTCAAGAAGGAAGAGAAGGTTTTGAAACTGACAGCAATTGTACAATACTGCTTAATAAGACTGAACTATGAACAATGTATCTAATATTACAAAGATATAAGAATTAGCATTAGCCACCAATAAAATAGTTTTGGAAAAAGAAATTAAATTAAAGAATACTAAAGATTTTTTTTTAAAGCCATGGTATTATCTCTGCAGGTCTGTCTAAATAAGATAGGCTGGATGAACAATCTGGAGGAGAAAACAATGGGAATTACAGTTCCAGAAGGACATGGGAGAGAGGGAGGTGGGGGGAAAGGAAGTGGTGTTAACAAACCCAGAGGCAAGGGAACAACAAGTGATCCAAATTGGTGGTGAGAAGGGTGTGGGAGGCCTGGTAGGGCATGATCAAGGGTAATGTAACCAAGAGGAATTGCTGAAACCCTGGTGGGGACTGAGCATGATAGTGGGACAGGAGGGAAGTCAATATCTTTCTATATGAGGATGGGGAAATAGATCTATGTGTATATATTAATAGGTTTAGTATTAAGGTAGCAGAAGGACATTGGGCCTCCACTCAAGTACTACCTCAATGCAAGAATACTTTCTTCTATTACATTGGTATTCTATGATGCTCACCTTCCCGACACACAACTGCTAAAGACAAAGCGGGTGCATAAGCAAATGTGGTGATGAGAGCTGATGGTGCCCAGCTATCAAAAGATATAGCATCTGGGATCTTGAAGATCAACAAAGCCCACATGAAAGAAGCACCCCAGACTGTGTGATCACGAGGTGCCGAAAGAATCAGTTATCAGGCATCAAAGAACAAAAAAACATATCATTGCGTGCTCATCTCCCTGGTATGATCGCTGAAGACAAACGGATGCATAAGCAAATGTGGCAAAGAAAGCTGATGGTGCCCGGCTATCAAAAGATATAGCGTCTGGGGTCTTAAAGGCTTGAAGGTAAACAAGTGGCCATCTAGCACAGAAGCAAAAAAACCCACTTGGAAGAAGCACACCAGCCTGTGTGATCACCAGGTGTTGACAAGATCAGATTTTGGTCATCAGAAGACCCAAAACAATCACATTGATGCAAACGAGGGGGTCAGAGTGGAAACCCAAACCCCACTGTAGACAATTGGACATCCCCTTACAGAAGGGTCACAAGGAAGGGATGAGCCAGCCAGGGTACATTATAGCACTAACGAAATACACAACATTCCTGTACTCCTTTAATGCTTCCTCCCCTCTACTATTGTGACCCCAGTTCTACCTTACAAATCTGGCTAGACCAGAGCATATACACTGGTACAGATAAGAGCTCTCAACAAATGGAATTCAGGTCAGATTAACCCCTCGGGGTTCCCTCAGGAACCACAATGGAAGTAGTGATAACATGATGGTTGTAAATCTTTCTTTATTAAACTGATAAGAACAGATAAAGTGATGCAGTAAATCTTTCTTTTTATATTTATAAGTAAACTTCATTAATTTTCCTCTTTCAGAGAACCCAGATTCAAATGGAGAATTAATGGATTTCTATAATAAAATATAGAAAGATCATAAATGTATGCTACAGAACCAATGTTACACATATTATCTGAATCAAAATTAAACATTTTAAGAGAAAATTACTTTAACAAAATATAAAAGAAACCCAAAAAATAAATAAATAAATAAAAGAAGCCAAGTGGGGAGTGGGAGATAGGGAGGGTGAGGGGGTTGGGGGAGCAAATAATATACGTGGGAGGGGAGCACCCTCTAGGACTGATGGTGATTCCACAACTCATTTAAAAAGTGATTTAACCATAGGGGGTGGGGAGAGAAAATGTTCTAAAATTGATTGTGGTAATGATCGCACAACTCGATGTGACTGAACTATTGAATTATACGATATTTGGATTAAGTGCCAATAAAACTTATTTTTTTAAAGAAAAGAAAATATTGGATAAATAAAATATTTAAACCAAAGCACAAATTAATGAATTTGAAAAAATAAATAAAGAGACCCGGTCCTCTTACCTGCCATGGATCCAGCCATTAATCTGTGCACATGACCTGAAATTCCCAGCTTTGTAGTAATTAACTAGAAACCAAAAATACTGACATAAATATTTTTTAAATGCCACCTATTACACTAGTTAATAATAACATAAAATTTCAGAAGCATTGCAGAAGTATAAAAAGAGATTCTGTAATACAGGTGAGTGAAATTAGCAGTCATATGAAGTGGGGCAGCGTTATGTAACAACAGAACGTAACAGAACGAACAGAACGTAACAGAACGTCATCAGCTCTAACACTACACAGTGTTGCTCCTAAGGGGCGCTGTCAGGTTAAGTGTTGAGTTGCTAGTCAAATTGCTGGTGGTCCAAACCCACCAGCCACCCCATGGGAGAAGGTTGTGGCGACTGCGCTCATGAAGATTTACAGTCTCAGAAACACTACGTAAGGTTGCTATGTGTCAGAATGGCCTCTGAAAGCTGAAAGGGCACAGGCGCAGCAAAATGCTATATTAGACAATTAAGGCTTGATACACGGTTAGCACCAATGCAATCTAACAGACCAGCTTAAATGTTTGTTTCTATCTATACAGCTTATATTTCATTCTAAGATTTTATTTTTTTTTCAATCTGGGTATGTTTCTGTTGTCTCACTGGTTTTTGTTTGTTTTGTTTTATTTTATTATGAACTAGATGATAGGTGGGGGGGTCTAAGAAACGCATGCTTTTACCCCTTTCTGTGCTAAGATAACATTTGAATGGATAAACTTTCATTCAACTACAGTTGGGAATTTTAATCAGAGTAAGATGGAAAATTCTATTAACTTGTAGAATGATTATAAGCAAAATTTCATATTGTAATTTAAATACTTTTATTTAATATGAAAATCCAAAGTGGCCCTGAACAAAAAGGACATTAAGAAGCTAACAATGATAAAATGTTTCTAACTAGAAAAAAAAAAAGAAGCTAACAATATGTCAATTTATTATTATCTCCTTGAAGGATACTTTGCTTCTTTTTATTCCTAAATATGAACATAAAGAATTTCCTCAAAAATTCCAAAATGAATTTTTAAAAAGTGTTTTAATTATCACAAATATTAATCCTTTAAAAAGCCTATCTTCTCAACAATAAAGTTAAATAAAAAAGAGCCTTACATTATCCAGTCCTTCAAAACAACTCTAGTAATAAAACAAATGCTTCCATAAGTAAACGTAATGGTCAAGGACATCAGCAAAGCAAGACACAAGTTCAAGTACCGTTTTATAATGTTCAAATGCCATGAACTGGATTGCGCCGTAGGGAAAGATTCGGATCATCATTGCACCATTTCCTTTATACAAACCAAGGTATCCTTCTTTTTGGGGAACAGCGCGTAAAGTCGAAAACACTCCTGTTTTTAGAAGCAACATACCATTAAAGTAGAGAAAACTGTCTATATTTAAAACTTCATAACAATCATAGATGAAAATTAACATGCTATCATTCATGATATCATTTTGCTTGAGAAACTATGTGAATAGCAATTTCTATAAAAGAGTTAAACCTGGCTCAAGCAGAAAGAAAATGTTTTGAAATTGATGATGGCAACATATGTACAAATGTGCTTGGTACAATTAATGTGTGGATTGTTATAAGAGCTGTAAGCGCCTCCAATAAAATGATTTATAAAAAAACACATATAAAATAAAAAACAACTAATATAACATATATTAATAAAGAACTAAAACTCATGAAAAATAAAATGTTTTGAGAGTAAGGAAAGCATATGAACAGACAGAAACCTTCTAGCAAAAAAAAGCCTTAATCCCCCTAAACCACCCTAAACCCTAAACGTACCAAAGATGAACTGCATATGCAAATTTCATACCTAAATAAGCATGTAAAAACATAAAACCTATCATGTAAAGCAAGAGATTACAACTCTAAAATTAAGATAGTTAACCCATTGAATTCCATGGCATATGAATTATATTAATTTAATTTAATTATATTTCAGTTAAAATGTAAAAGGCAGCTGCAAATTATAGAAAATTATATTTAGTTATAATAAATTAGAGTAAACTATAACAATTTAAAAATACTTATTAGGCATATAAAGTATTATGTGTTCACAATGAGCTCCCAGTATAGAAAAGTAAACAGAAAACAAAATTCTACATGCATAACAACAGGAATGTACTCAGTCCAGATGCTGCCTTGAAGATGCTCAATGCTAACAGGAGCACGAAGGAAAGCTTCTTAAACTGAGCCAGATACATGCGTATTATTTGCTTATATTTTGAAAATGCTAAATGACCACCTATAGAACTTTTGGGGTACATTGTCACTTCTGAACACACTAACTGCAAATTCTGGTAAAACAGAGCCTGAATTCTGATCCGTATATATTGATATGTCTATTATTTGATTAGCACCAATCACTAGTCCCAACCCTATACACACTTTTTTTACACACTTATAAACACATCTCTACTTCCAATTTTTCCCCCATCTTTAAAAAAAATTTTTTTTAATGTTTTATTAGGGGCTCATACAACTCTTATCACAATCCATACAAACATCATTTGTGTAAAGCTCATCTGTACATTCATTACCCTCATCATTTTCAAAGCATTTGCTCTTCACTTAAGCCCTTTGCATCATGTCCTCTTTTTTCCCCTCCCTCCCTGCTCCCCCTCCACTTCCAATTTATAATGATTTTTCAAGCAAAGACTTGATAAAATATAAATAATTTGAGTTTATTTCAAATGTTAGACTGAAAGTAACTTTTTCAGTTCATCAGTAATTAGAATATAGATCCTAAAAAGCATTTTTTACTAAATAAAAATGTAAGAGTACATTAAAGAGATTTTGTTTTGTGAAGCTGTCCTTTTCTGTAAGAAGGGCAAAGGCTAAACTGGATTTAAATAGAATCATGTGTAGAGGGAGAGTGGGTTGGAAAGGGGGAACCAACTACAAGGATCTATATGTAACCTCCTCCCTAGGGGGCGGACAACAGAAATATGGGTGAAGGGAGACGTCGGACAGGGAAAGAAATGACAAATTAATAATTTATAAATTATCAAGGGTTCATGAGGGAGGGGGCAGTGGAGAAGGAGGGGAAAAAAGAGAACCTGATGCCAGGGGCTTAAGTGGAGAGCAAATGTTTTGAGGATGAGGGCAATGAATGTACAAATGTACTTTACACAATTGATGTATGTATGGATTGTGATAAAAGTTGTATGAGCCCCTAATAAAACTATCTTAATAAATAAATAAATAAAAACCCTGTGATATGCCAAAAAATTGAATGTGTTTGTAACAATTTAAGGGTAATGAGAATTAAAACAACAGTAATCTACTATGGGCAAGATGGTATCAAAGATGATGGAAAAAATTAGAGGCACTATTAGCTATATAAAAACAATACTAGTGTCTGAAGCTCTGTGGTGGACTTGCTATGTTTATTATATTACTCTTTAAAACTTGATTGTCACATATAACTTATTTAAAGACTTTCGGGTTTTGGGTTTGTTTGCTTTTAATAATTGTTGTTAGCTGCCTATCAAGTAGGCCCTCAATTCCTGATGTACAATAGAGCAAAGCGTTTCCTGGTTTGTGCCCTCTACCACCCCCATGACTACTTGCAGGTCAGATCCTTCTGATCCATAGAGTTCTCAGTGGCTAATTTTTGGAGGTAGATCACTAGGATGAGGCTGTTCTTCCTATTCCTTCTAAGTTCAAAAGTTCCACCTGTCTCGTGTCATAGCAACAGGCAACACGTGAGTGTTGCCACATGGCTGCACTTGAGTCCTGGCTGCAGACCAAACCCAATCTCCCACTGACCACCAATGCCCCAAAAGAAAACTGAAATTGAGACAGGAAGCAAGAAGGAAGTACTGGGGAGGAAGAGATACAAGAACAGGAAACAAAATAAGATGGTGAATGGATATATCAATGAGCAAAAACAATACTTAAAATTCTTCTATTAACAGCCAAACATTCTCAAAATCTATTAAATGTTTATATCCAACCATACTTTTTTTTCTTTTACTAAATACCACTTAAAACAAAACAACACAAAGTCAAATGGGTGGTTGCAAAGAATAGATGTTGAATGTTCCCAAAGTGTTTCTGAAAACCCATTGAGATAATTAAATTATTGGTCTTCTTCAATTTATGATCTGTACTATTTTTACTTTGCAAAAGGATTGCGGTTCCCTTATGAGAGAACACTGAACCACATTTTGTAAATGTTACAAACACAGGAAAAGAAAGTGTAGTTTCTGTAAGGTGCAAAATTCCCTGGGCACCTGTTACATCAAGCTTTTATCTCCCTTAAATCCTCTCAGGATCTTTACTTGCTTTATCCAGCTAGGATCAGAAAGAACTAACATTTGCCAAATCATGTATATCTAGGTGTTCCTATATGTATAGATAAGCTTTGTGAGGAAATGAGAAGGGGAAAAAAAACTTTATAAAAGAATTTGGAGCTAAAGCAATGCTTTTATCCAGCAACATAGCTCTATCTTCTTTTATTTTTAACCTTTCTTTTAAATTTAAATAATTTTTAATTCTTTTTAATTGAAATAATTACCGTACATACGCAAGTATAAGCCTAATTTTTCAGCACATTTTAAATGCAGTTTTTGTGGTAAAATTAGGTGTCTCAACTGATATTCGGGTCGGCTTATACTCAAATATATATGGTATATTGAGTATGGTTTTTTAATTTAACTATGAAAAGATCATGTTAAAAGGGCAATGTTATTCAAATTGTTAAAAAGCTAACAAATAATGCTTTGATCCTTATACTTACACCTTTGAGTACATCTCTGATTACCTCCTTAAGATAACTGCTAAGTTAAAAAGTAAGTTTTTGAAGGTTATCTTGCTAAACTGCCCTTGAAAAAGCCAGTAGGGAGTTTCTGCTTCCACCAATGACATATTAAAACGTTCATGTTACAACTACGATACACGCATTTTAAATCATGTAGTATTCCCTTGTTCTGTTCTCACAATGGCCTTTTGATCCATGTATATAACTCTTATCACAATCCATACAATTGATGTATGTATATGTATGGATTGTGATAAGAGTTGTATGAGCCCCTAATAAAATGTAAAGGAAGAAAAGAAAAAAAAAAGAAAATGATTAGGGCAAAGAATGTACAGCTGTGCTTTATACAATTGATGTATGTATATGTATGGATTGTGATAAGAGTTGTATGAGCCCCTAATAAAATGTTTAAAAAAACATTCATGTTAACTTAAATGGCTACTTATTATACTTCTAATGAACAACCAATGACAAAATGTGCCTAAATGTGTACAAACTATTGATGGAAAACTACTTTGTTCTGAAACTTTCACTAGAATTAAAAAGTTCAACAAAGAATGAAACTAAGGGCTAGTTTTTTCTTTCTAATAATACACTTTATCAGTGTACACTCCTTGCTACTGGATTTGGTGAAAACAATCTTATTGAACTGTTTTGGGTGCTAATGATTTCAATTTTACAGTCATTAAGCTTTATCTCCATTAGTAATCAGGATCTGTCACTGGTAAGCAAATAACACTTCAATGAAACTAAGACTCTGGTTTGAAGAGTAACAGGCCACTACAATGATAATAAATATACCCACTATTTCAAATGAAAGGATTAAAATAGATAAGTAATACATTCCTTGCAAAACGGTGTCCCCAAACTTGATCTTCCCTTTTGTGTTCTCCTTCCATAATTTACAGCTGCAAACTAAGCCAACAGATGGACGATCTTTGCATTCAGTTTTCTGTCAACTTACCTAAATGTTTGTAATGGCGATTATGAGCTTGTAATAAAACCTTTACTCGATCCAAAGGAGCAACTGTTGTTTTGGCACAGCATCCAGCAATACCTTAAAAAGAAAAAAGTTTAATGTGAGGAAGAAATTCTCTACTACTTTGACTTTAGTTTATTTCAGAAGGAAATGAATACTGGATCACCAATAAATAAACCCTCGAATCCTAATTTAGTCTCCATGGCTAGAACAGCCCAGTAGCAAGAATATGCAGATGAGTAGTCCTCATTCTCTACAATTTAATAAGACAGCCTGTCAGGGACTGGTCTCCCTGACTATAAGTCAAAGCATAGGACATACCTCTTTCACCATCCTTGTTTCTAAGGAACATTCTGGCTGTACTTCTTCTAAGACAGACAGACCTGTTTGTTCATCTGGAAGTTCACAGTATTTTCAGTATTCTTTGCCAACATCATAATTAAAATGCATTAATTCTTCTTTGGTCTTAGTCATTTTCAAACTTTCATATGTATAAGAGGTGATTGAAAGTGGTGTCTGTTTATGATCACAAAAATTTTATCCACAAAATTCACTCATTCGTTGCCATTGAATCAATTCTGATTCATAGTGACACTGTAGGACAGAGTAAGACTGCCCTTGTGGGTTTTTAAAGCTGGAAAGCTTTACAAGGGCAACGAGCCTCATCTTCCTCTCTGGAAGCAGATGGTGAGTTTGAACCACAGATCTTGAGGATAGCGACGCAACATTTAATCCACCACACCATCAGAGCACTTTGTATAAATTCACTCCAAAAACAAAACAAACTCATTGCCATCCAGTCACATGGCACAGTGGGCTACATATTGGGCTGTTAGGTAGTTCTAAACCACCAGCCACTCCTTGGGAAAAATGTATGCTTTCCACTGCCATACAGATTCACAGCCTTCGAAAGCCATGGAAGCAGCTCTTTCCTGCCCTTTAGGACCACTGTGAGTTGGAATAAAATTCAACTCATAAATAGGTGAAAAGCTATCCCTGCAGGCAAAGGGGGCTAGGAATTGTGGGTCTCTTTCACTGCTTTACTCCTAGAGACCCAACAGGGCTTGGTACCTAGAGACCCAACAGGGCTTGGTACCTAGAGACCCAACAGGGCTTGGTATCTATTAGGTAAGCACTAAATACATATTTGCTAAAAAATGTAAAGTCTTATTTTTACAAACGTTAAACATGTAAGACAAAATCAGTCCGAACCCATAAACATATACTTAAGAATTCATGATCTGATTTTAAAATCCATGTTCTGATTTACACAAAAAACACAGCAGTTCTCAAATATTATACTCATCTAGTCATTTCCCCCTGAAGTCTCTACTTTTATTAATTAGGATTTAATACAGATATACTTCCGGAGTTCAAGCACGTCAAGTAGAATTGTACAATTGCTACCAGTTTCCAGACATTCGTTTTCTACATGGGCTCCTTAACATCGTTTCCCTTTTAACCCCACCACTGTTCCCCCCTCCCCTCAAGACCCTTAGTCTACTTTCTGTTCATCAATCCTGGGATTCATATTGAAGTTTCTGTTTTATTTGAACTATTATTAATAGTTGACATCTGGGACTATCTGGTTTCAGGCTTATTTTAGAGTATATTATTATTTTCATGTATTGAATTAGCCATATAATGAATTTATTTAGAATTTGGTCAATAAGGTTCTTTAAAAGTATTTTAACCTTTTTAAAAAAAAAGGATTTTAACTTGCTCATCACATTACATTATTAGCCAATAAATCATCACTACAGTCCATTGGGTTAAATCAAATAGCTTTTATCGTCTTCCAATGAGGAGGTTTCCCGGCTATGCAGATGCTTTCCAAAGGCAGGATTCTATAGAGAGACAGGTGCTCCTTGCCAGAATTCATTGCCATGGAGTTGATTCCTACTCAAAGAGATCTCATATGGCTGTTCCTGCGGGGTCCCGAGATTGTAAATCTTTACTGTAGCAGGAAGTCTCATCTTTCTCCCTTGGAGCAGCTGGTGGGTTTGACATGCGGATCTTGATGTGAGCAGTTAGCATGTAACTAAGAGCTCCTTTTATGAAATTCACTCCCCAAATAAAACAATCATTGCCATCAAGTCAATTGACAGTACATTTGCTTTCAGTATAGTTTCTTTCATGTTTTTTATTATTATTTTCTCAATTACAAACTGAATTAACCAAAAATTGAATTTAAATGGAATTTGGTTAATAAAACTTTTATTTATATTTTATATCTCATATTAATTATATTATACATAAACTTTTATTAGCTTTTATTTTAAGCTTAATTTACTTCCGAGACATAGTTTTTGCTTCTTCAGTTTCTTCCAAGATACCTCTTCGGGTTTAGGACCAATGTGTTCCTGTTCAGTAAGGATCATTTCAATGTGGCTGGGGGAGCTCATGGTGCATCTTGCAGGCCTTGTTTAGGGTTGAATCTAAACCCTAAGTTCAGCATCACTGTCTGCATTTTGAAATATGTGCATCAAGAATTCAGCTTTCTTTTTGGACCACTGACCCTGTGTCCAACCCCACTCTCCGCCCTGGGCACACCTACCAACGCCACGAGTGTAATGTCAGACGGGCACACTCACTGCTTCTGCAAAGTGACGTTTTTCAAAATTGGGGCCTTTCCAGATGGGCACATCCTTGATGGCCTGGGCATTTTCACAGGTGTTCCTAAAATGGACCCCAAATTTGACCCTCTTGGTTACATTATTGTTTGTTTTTTAAGATCATTTTATTGGGGGAATCATACAGCTCTTTTAACAAGCCACACATCAATTGTATCAAGCATATTTGTACATATGCTACCTGATTTTGCGGGTCAAGTGAGCAGCAAACTATTTTGGCCACTGCAGGAAGAGCTCCTTTAATAATACTTTAACTTGCTTATCACACTACATTACAGGACAATTCATTATTACAGAGTCCATTGTGTTCAGTCAAGCAGCTTTTATCTGCTTTTGAGATTGAATAATGAAATTAAGAAATTTTCCCAAGGCCATAGTTAGTCAACCAAAAAAAACAAACAACAACAACCAAACTTACTGCCACCGAGTTGATGCTGGATAGTTAATAACACAATTCTACAGTTCTACATATCATACGTCATCATTAGTCAAAACAGACTCAAAGGCCATTATGCTGGCCCACATAGCCTAGTACCAAGTCCTCGGCTGCAAGGGGCCCTGGTGACAGAGTAGGTTGAGAGTTGTACTCTTAACTACAAAGTCAGCAGCTTGAAGCCAACAGTAGCTCCACTGCAGACAGATGAGACTTCTACTCCTATAAAGAGTTATAGTCTCGGGTACCCACAGGAGCAGTTCTACTTCGTCCAACAGGGTAACTAAGACTCAGAATCGACTCGATGGCAGTGAGTTTACTTCGTCTTTTTAGTACTGGGCTGCAGACCTTGTGAAAGACTTTTACAGGTATTATCTCCTTTAACCATCGTAGCAACCCTCTGTGATGACCTTATTACATAATTTTGAAGCACAGAAAATAACTTACTCAAGAGAACACCTTGTGTTAAGCTGGGTGTGTCCAGGGAAACAAATCCAGTGACACTCATATGTGTGTGAGAAAGAGCTTTATATCAAAGAGCAATTGTATATTGAGAAAACATCCCAGCCCAGTCCAGATCAAGTCCATAAGTCTGATATTAGCCCATCTGTCTGATACTAGTCCATAAATTCCTCTTCAGACTCACGCAGCCATGCAATGATGCTGACTGCAGGAAGATCACAGGCCAGTGGTGGATCCAGTGGTGGTGGAAGTATCTCAGCCCTGGCGTGGGTCTCCACGTGGCTCTTCCAGCGCCAGGGCTCTGGCTACCATCAGCGTGGCTCCACGTGGCTTGTAAACAAGAATGTGTAGCAGAGAGAGAGTGCATCACACCCCAAGGAAGGAAGATGAGAGTTCCCAGACTCCTCACGAGAAGGTCATGCCCACACAGAGGCATCATTGGCTAGGACCTTCCTGACAGCTAGACTCCAGCCCTTTGCTCAAGTTGACAGATTATATAACTGCCACACTCCTTGTATAATCTTCAGCGTTATGTCAATCCCCATAATTTTGATCTAATACTTTACCAAAGTGATATAGATCACCAACAAACACATGAAAAATGCCTAGCACCTTTAGTCCTCAGAGAAATGCAAATTAAAAGAAAAATGGAATACCACTAAATACCTATTAGAATGGAAAAGTACGTGAACAATACCATGTGCTAAACATAAGCAATACTTTGGAAAACAGGTTGGCAAATTCTTGTGAGGTCAAACATTGTTATTTTTGTTGCGTACCATCAGGGTGGTTCTGATCCATAGAGACCCTACTCACAACAGAACAAAATAGTGCCTGGACCTGCACCATTCTCAAAATTGTTTCTATGCTTGAGCCCATTGTTGCAGCCACTGTGTCAATAAATCTCCTGTAGACCCTTCCTCTTTTATTTTATTTTTTTATTTTAAGAGCTGTGAAACTAAAGTTTAGTCAGTAAAATTAAACAGGAAAATGGCAGGAAAGGCCAAGAGAGAAAAGTTAAAGAACAACAGAAAAAATAATACTAGAGCGAGAAGCGGGAGAGCTGTTAGATCAGTGGTCCTCAACCTTCCTCATGCTGCGACCCTTTCATACACCTCATGTGGCGGTGACCGCCCCCCAACCCTAACATTATTTTCGTTGCTACTTCATCACTGTCATTTTGTTATTGCGATGACTCAGGCGGCCCTTGTGAAAGGACTGTTCGGCCCCCAAAGGGGTCGCGACCCACAGGTTGAGAACCACTGTGTTAGTATGTGTTCTTTTGTCCTCTAAGCTTTGCAGAGCAGCTTTGTCTCTGTCTCCTCTCAGTGGCTCCTTTATGCTGTTCTCTGTGGAGTCCCTCCCGTGTGTGATACTCAGTCACCATCTTGTTCCCAAATCTACTGGTCCAGTTGTCTTTGGTCTTCTTTACACTGGATTAGAACCAATATGTGTGGGAAACAGAACAATTGCTCCAAAGTTGTCTCCCCCAAATATGCCAAACTTAGCTGCTTGCTACACGTGGTAGATGATTATACACTTGGAGGTCAACAGAAGTAGGTCAGGGGTTAGTCTTCCTAAGGGTTTTCAGCCATCCAGCAGGCAGTCACCCTGTTTATCCCACAATAAGTAGGGCCCACCCCTTCCGATAAGGATAGTAGTAGATTGTTTCCCTGAAGGAGAGCCCAGGGAAGTCAAGCCCACTCAAGGGTGACCAAGGTTAGGCCGCCATCAGGAATCTGGGGGCTGCCCTTCTTGTCACATGTATACCCCTCCCTTCCTCTTTTATGTTGTCCCTCTACTTTAACTGAGCATGATATCCTTTCCCAGGGACTGGTCTCTCCTGAGAACACAACCAAAGTTTGTAAGACAAATCTTCCCATCCTTGCCTCTAAGTAGCACTCTGGAAATTATTCTTCCAAAACAGATCGGTTGGTCCTTATTGCAGTCCAAGGTATTTTCAGTACCCTAACACTCAGCAATCTGATTTCTAGATATTTACCAATGATAAAAACATATCAACACAACAACCTGCACACAACTTTTCATAACCACTTTATTCAAATTACCAAAACTGAAAAAAAAAAGCAAATTTTCAACTGGTGAAACTGTGGTATATCTATGAAATAGAATACTATTCTGCAATACAAAAAAAACAAAGTATTGACACACGCAATGTGGATAATCTTAACCGTATTTTGTTAAGTGAAGGAAATCAGAATTCAAAGGCGAACTGCTGTACGGTCCCATTTATATAACATTCTAGAAAAAAGCAAAATAAAAGATCCATGGTTGCTTAGGCTGGAAAAGAATGATGACAGAGAGAAGTGATACTCTGTGGGGAGGATAGAACTGCTTTAAAATCTTGACTGTGGAGGTTGGTACTGAACATGTCTGTCAAAACTCACTGAACAACTTTACACCTAAAAGGGTGAATTTTACTGGATATAAATTATGCCTCAGTGAACCTGGCTAAAAACAACTATACACGTTCCTAAAAGAAATGCAACTTACCATATATACTCGAGTATAAGCCGACCCGAATATAAGCCAAGGCATCTAATTTTACCACAAAACCGCATTTAAAATGTGCTGAAAAACTCGGCTTATACACGAGTATATACGATAGTCAAGATTCTTTGCTTCCTCCGCTTGCGATCTCAAAAATTTCTTGCCTTATTTTATAGGCTTTCTGTGGTGAAGTATAAAATATATAATAAAAGGTGCGCAAATCATAAGCATGTCACTTATTGAATTATTGCCAGGTGAGTGCAATTACATAAGGACCACCCAGAATAAGAAATGGAACTTTAGCAGCTCCCTAAAAGAATCCCTCCTAGCCTCTCCAAATCACTCTTTACCGTTTCTTCTTCAAAAATAAACAACCGCTGTTCTGACTTCTCATGGTGTAGGTCAAGTTGTGACCGTTTGCAGAGGCTTCCTGGTGGTACAATAATTAAGTGCTTGGCTGCTACCCAAAAGGTAGGCAGTTTGTGACCTTTATTAACGTGAAATTACACAATATGCCTTTTGGTGTGTGGCTGGGTTTTTTTCTGTTCAACATTACGCTTGTGAAGCTCATTCACATTGTTCAGATAACAGAAATCGACTCATTCTCAGAGCTGCAAAGTAGTTTGCTGTATAATCATACATTGAACATTGATAGACATTTGGGTTGCTTCTAGGTTTTGGGTGTTATGAATATTGCAGTTAGGAACAGAAATAGATATGTTGGTACTTTCCCAGGAATGGAACTGGTAGGACATATAATATGCAAATGAAAAAAAATGCAGATGTTCAGCCTCATAGATAACTTCTCAATGAGGTTCTCAAAGTGGTTGTACTAATTACTACTTATGGCAGCAGTGTATGAGATGGCCCGCTGCTTTCCTTACCTATACTTCAGGTCATAATGGACAGTACAAATGTAGCATGTCTAAATCAGAACTTTTGGCCCTAACCCCCACAATTAACACAAAATCTGCTCCTACTACCCACTGTCATCATCAAGTGGATTCTACCTCCTAGAGACATTATATAGAGTTTTTGAGACTATACATTTTTACATGAGCAGACAGATAGCCTCATCTAGCTCCAGGTGAAGGGTTTGACCCACCAACCTTACAAAGTGAACACACCCAACACAATCGAGTCATTTCCAGCTCAGATCAGTCCTATAGGACAGAGTAAAACTTGCCCTGTGGGTTTCTCAAAGATTTACAGTGAAAACAAGGAAGATGTGTGACAAGATGGTTTGACACAGTGGCTGAAACGCTGGGTTCAATTGTGTCGCTGGCACAGAACCAGGGCAGCTCTATTGTACATAAGTTGCTGAGTCCCCCCACAGAAGAATTCACTTCAGAGGACAGCACTGAAGCTACAGCTCAAAGAGAGAGACATGTCTGATCAGAGCACACAGGAGCAAATGAAGGGAGAGGAAGAGAGTAGAGCACATCCTGGCCCACCAAAGTCCTGAGGATGATATTCTCAGAGCAGCCAACTCACTGAGAGGACCATAGAGCCGGCCCCACTACAAGACACAATGTCCCTCACTAACTCATAGCGCTGTGGGGCACAACATTGGAGAGACAGTGCGGGAATTGTGCCCCACCTGACTCCGCCACACCGAGGTCAAACCCTAAGGGCGTGCAACAGAACTGCAATGGGAACAGAGCAGTGAAGTCCCAAGGGAATACCAAAAATAGACTTGGGGCCAGACTCCACCAGAAAACACTCCTAAAGGTAAACAAATGGACCTTGAATTATTTACAGGTTTTTCTTTTCTTGTTTTATGTCATTGATATTTTATTGTTGTTGTGTTTTCTTTTGTTGCTTTGTTTTGTTCTGTCTTGTTTTTTTGTACATAATATTATCTCTGCAGGTCTATCTAGATAAGATAGGCTGATAAACAATCTGGAGGAGAAAACAACAGGACCAACTGTTCCAGGGAGGACATGGGAGAGGTGGAGGCAGGGGGAAAGGAAGTGGTATTAACAAACCCAGGGACAAGGGAACAAGTGATCTAAAATTGATGGTGAGGAAGGTGTAGGAAGCTTGGTAGGGCTTGGTCAAGGGCAATGTGACAGAGAGGAATTACTGAATTCCAAATGAAAGCTGACCATGTTAGTGGGACAAGAGGAAAGTAAAATGAAATAGAGGAAAGAACTAGGAGTCAAAAGGCATTTATAGAGGTCTAAATACAGGCATGTACATATGAAAATATATTTATATGTGCTGATGTGGAAATAGATCTATATAGCAGATGGAGATTGGGCCTCCACTCAAGTACTCCCTAAATGCAAGAACACTTTGTTCTATTAAACTGGCATTCCAGGATGCTTCCCGACACAACCGCTGAAGACAAAGCAGATGCATAAGCAAATGTGGTGAAGAAAGCTATCAAAAGATACAGCGTCTGGGTTCCTCGAGGCTTGAAGGTAAACAAGCGGCCATCTAGCTGAGAAGCAACAAAGCCCAAATGGATGAAGCACACCAGCCTGTGCAATCATGAAGTGTTGAAGGGATCAGGTACCAGGCATCATAAGAACAAAAAAGCATATCATTGTAAATGAGGAAGGACACTGGTAGAGATAGGAACCAGAAACACAGGGAATCCAGGGCACATGATCCCTTCAGGACCAGTGGTGAGAGTGGCGATAGCGGGAGGGTGGAGAGTGGGTGGGTTGGAAAGGCGGAACCAATTACAAGGATCTACACTTAGGGAAACCAAAACACCAATTGATGGGAGGACATCGGAAGTTCTCTAGACAAAGGCAAATTTTTGGCATCAGCTACAAGTACTTGCCAACTGCTGGCACAGTTTACTAGAATCACTGGAACCAGTTTTAGTTGTAAACTGTTTTGCACAATGTCTTTTTTTTTTTTGCACAATGTCTTTAAAAGATGAGCCTCCAATATTTGTTTTCTGTTAAGCAAACAGTAAAATCCAATCTCACACACTCAGTCACTCAGTCTTTATAATAAAGGAAATTTATGAATTCAGGAAATTTATGAATTCAGGTTTCACTGAATTCCTGGAGGCATTATGGAAGCAACGTCAAAACACACACATGCCATATTGCACTGGGGAAATCTACTGCAAAAGACTTCTTTAAGGTCTTAAAAAAACAACAAAGATATGTAAAAAAAACACTAATTTTGAGGACTAAGGGGTGCCTGGCCCAAGCCAAGGTATTTAAAATCACCTCAAATACATGCAATAGCTGGACAATTAAAATGGAAGATTGAAGAATTGGTGCATTTCAATCGTGGTATTGGTAAAAAATACTAAATATGCCTGGACTGACAAAAGAACAAACAACTTGGTAATAAACACGGCCTGAGTGCTCCTTAGGAGCTAGTATGGTGAGACTTTGCGGTATTGTGGACCTGCTATCAGGAGCGAACAGTCCCTGGAAGATATTTTGCGACATAAAGTAGAAGGTCAGCGAAAAGGAGGAGAAACCTCTAACGGATGGACTGACCAGGGGTTGCAACAACTATCGCAGACACAGAAAGATGGGGGGATGGCACTTCACTCTGGCACACAGGGTCGCTGGGTAGAGGAACGGGCTGCAGGGCGCTTTACAACACTGTGCCATCCTGGAGATCGGGTTCCGGGCAAGCCTTGCAGCGCTGTCCCATCCCCTGTGCGCGTCCTGGGAAGCCCGAGACCCTGCCTGTACATGTATTACAACGGGGTTGCGGCTTAAGTCGAACATAACAAAGACTGGAGGACAGAGTGTTTCCTTCCCTGTGCACAGGGGGTCCATGCCCTGGAACGCACTCCACGGCACCTAACAACACCGCAGGTCAAGGCCAACATCTGCCGGGCAATGCAGCAGCCGGAGTCCCGGTACACCCTCGAGCTCGGGTCCAGCCTCCCTCGCCCCGCGCGCTGCCGGGTCCTCCCGGCGGGCACCTACCTCCAGCCAGGAAAGAGCGCAGCCAGTAGAAGTCTCTGCGGGCGGCGGGCGCGCCAGTCCCTGACGCGGGTGGCATCGTGGGCGGGGGGTCGGCCGAAGCCAGGGCCGCCGCCGCCGCCGGCATCGGGGCTCGAGGCAAGTAGGGAGCCTGGGCCGCTGGGTTACAAGGCACTGGCGCGGGACATGGTGGAGGGACTACTGCCACTGTGCCATCGGCCCGGCGGGCTGGGCTTCACCGCACCGGTGCGGAGGCGCCGGGTGATGCCGTACGTCGGGGGCGCGGCCTGGGACTCCGCCCCAGACTGTCCCTGGATGGGATGGACCGAGGGGCCGGACCGGGGCGGGACCACGGACGGGTCCACCCCCGCCCTCCCCCGGCCCGGGCTCTGCCAGGGCGGGGCGGTAGCCAAGATCTGGGCACCCTGAAAAGAATCTACCAGGCCCAGTACTTCCCTTACCCTGCCTCACCAAAGCCCTGAATCCTCTGCTGTTTAGGGCCCATGCTTTCAGACTCAGAAGGGAAACAAAGGAAAAAGAATTCTTCAGAAGTTCCCCACCTCGGAGAACTCCCCTTCTCCCAATAGCCTGTACTGCCCATTGGACCGTCTTTTGACCTCCCTAAGATGCACCCATTTCAGGCCAACCTTTGGCTCCTCTGCCTTTCCAGACACCTATGACTTTGCTCCCATCTGCAATTAAATCTGCTCTGCCACCTCAGACTTCCCTAAACCTCAGCCTCTGCTAAGCACCCACTAAAGTCCACAACGTCCCATTATTTCCGGCAAGGAAGATTGCTAAAGTCTCCAAATCTTACTTCTTTGCAACCCTACAAATTACACAAACATTTCTGTTTTCTCAAGCCTGTCTGATTTGGTTTATACCTTCCTTTTAGCTCTCACATTCTTTTCTTTTTTTAACTCTCACATTCTACACCAACCCAAGCCTCTGTCCTAAACTCTGCAGAAACCCCAGTTTCCTTCTCCTGACCCCATAATATTCCAAAATTACTTTTCTGTTACCTTTGGTAGGCACTGGGAGAGAGGTATGCACTGAGCTGCTACCCTAAAGGTCTGTAGTTCGAAACCATCAGCTGCTACAAAGGGACAATGATGAGGATTTCTACTCCCGTAAACAGTTACAATCAGGGAAACCCAGAGGAAGGTGGCTATGAGTCAGCATTGACTTGATGGCAGTGCAATTTGAACTTCATCCTTCAACACCCCTGGATCTTGCTACCTCCTGAAATTATGGAGTAACTCTGTTTTTTCATCTTCCCTGATGCTTCCTGTACCATTTGATATTTTCCCCACAGAATCTTTCCAGACTGTAACTTGAAGCTTGAAATTATTTTTCTTGATGTGTTAGTCCAGATAGACTAGAAACAAATCCAGGGAGAGTCATGAGTATAAGAAAGAGCTTTACATACAAGAGCAATTGAATATTGAGAAAATATCTCAAGCCAGTCCAGATCACACCCATAAGTCTGGCATTAGCCCATATGTCCAATACAATCTATTAAGTTCTCTTCAGACTCACAAAACGCATGCAACAATGCAGAATGCAGGAAGATCACAGGCCAGAGGGTGGGAAGTCCTGTGGATCCGTAAGCATCTCAGCACTGGTAGGGGGTCTCCATGGGACTCCTCCAACTCAGGACACTAGTGTAGCTCCATGTTTCTTGTCAGCTGCAATGTCTCCTAGGGAGTCGGCATGTGTCCTGCCTCCAGTGAGTGATTTATCTCCTTAGTGCCTCTAAATGAGGTCATCAAGCTGTGACCTGATTGACAGGCTAAACTCCACCCCTTCACTCTTAATCTTCTCAAATTGACAACAGATTATATACCACAGACCCCCCTTGTCAATTTGACAATTTCATATAACTCTTTAGCTATATATAATCTTCTAACAAACTAATAAAATCTGTACCTAACAGGATAAAACTTAAGTGCATACAGTTCAAAAATGCCACCCTCATCAGTATCAAGCATCAAAGACCAAAAATCGTATCATTGTAAATGTAGGTGAGTGCAGAGTGGAGACTCAAGGCCCATCGGTAGGCAAGTGGACACCCCCTTACTGAAGGGTTGTGGGGAGGTGATGAGCCAGTCAGGGTGCAGGGTAGTAACGATGAAACATATAACTTTCCTCTAGTTCTAAATGCTTCCTCCCCCCACTATCATGATCCCAGTACTACCTTAAAAATCTGGCTAGACCAGAGAATGTACATTGGTACAGATAGCAACTGGAAACACAGGGAGTCCAGGACAAATAAGACTCCTTCAGGACTAGTGGTGAGAGTGGTGATGCCTGGAGGGTGGAGGGAATGTGGGGTAGAAAGGGGGAACAGACTAGAAGAATCTACATACAGCCTCCTCCCTGGGGGATGGACAACAGAGGAGAGGGCGGGGAGACATCAGACAGTGTGACATATGACAAAATAATAATAATTTATGAACTATGAAGGGTTCATGAGGGGGGAGGGGAGGGAGAGGAAAAAATGAGCAGCCGATATTAAAGGCTCAATTAGAAGGCAAATGTTTTGAGATGATGGCAACAAATGTACAGATGTACTTGACACAATGGATATATGTATGGATTGTGATAAGAATTGTATGAGCCCCCGATAAAATGATTTTTTAAATGCCACCCTTATTTAACATTCTATAAGTGAACAAATAAAAAATATCCTATGCCTAACAATTGTAGTTAAGTAATACCTACACCTTAATCCTACAATCCTATGAATATATTCCCTGACCTATGAAAGTTTGTAAGCCAGCCACTTCATGCCTTTATCCACCCCATTTTGGGTATCCAATTTCTATACAGCCCACTTACATCAACCCAGCACTCTGAGGGGCCAATCATGTTCTTTGAAGTGGAGAATCTTCTTTCCAGTTGGAACCTTGTGGGTTCTTGTCCATAAGCAAAGTCAAAACAGACAGGCCATCCATAAAATCTGCAGCAATGTCCACCAGTTCACAGTCTCATAAATCTTGTCTTCATCTGGTCAGGTTCTGGTCAACTTAATGTGGCTGCCTCCTTAGCCTCATCAGGGTCCCCATTAGCTGCCTTGCCTTTAGATCATGGGCCCATCACAAATTCTCAACAACCTTAGTCAACCTAGGCAAGTAGGCTTACAAGCTCTTTTATGCATACTTCCCAATAATCATTTCCATCAATCATTATATCAAGAATAAAAGGCAAAAAAAAAAGAATAAAAAGCAGAAGAAATCAGTATAAACAAAGTAAAATCAGATACTAATCTCAATTCTTTTTTTTCCTTGATTGTTTTTTCTCTTTAATCATTTAATTGAGGGCTCATACAACTCTTTTCACAATCCTTACATACATCAATTGTGTAAAGCACATTTGTACATTCGCTGCCCTCATTATTCTCAAAACATTTGCTCTCCACTTAAACCCCTGGTATCAGCTCCTCATTTTCTACCCGCCCTCCCCACTTGCCCCTACCTCATGAACCCTAGATAATTTATAAATTATTATTTTGTCATATCTTACACTGTCCGATGTCTCCCTTCACTCACTTTTCTGTTGTTCATCCCCCAGGGAGGAGGTTATATGTAGATCCTTGTAATTGGAGGAGGTTATATGTAGATCCTTGTAATTGGAGGAGGTTATATGTAGATCCTTGTAATTGGAGGAGGTTATATGTAGATCCTTGTAATTGGAGGAGGTTATATGTAGATCCTTGTAATTGGAGGAGGTTATATGTAGATCCTTGTAATTGGAGGAGGTTATATGTAGATCCTTGTAATTGGAGGAGGTTATATGTAGATCCTTGTAATTGGAGGAGGTTATATGTAGATCCTTGTAATTGTAAATGATCCTTTCCTTTCCACCCCACTCTCCCTCCACCCTCCAGGTATCACCACTCTCACCACTGGTCCTAAAGCGATCATCTGTCCTGGATTCTCTGTGTTTCCAGTTCCTATCTGTACCAATGTACATCCTCTGATCTAGCCAGATTTGTAAGGTAGAATTGGGATCATGATAGTGGGGGGGGGGAGTAAATCTCAATTCTAAAACAGTCCAATTCAATCCTTATTTAGCATATCTTAATCCTTATCTAAATGATTCTATTGACATAATATATGCAATTAGGCCTCTGACAGCATCAAGCCAGAGCCAGGCTTTCTGTCAGCCATTTTCTTTCTTTTTTTTTTAAACATTTTATTAGGGGCTCATACAACTCTTATCACAATACATGTATACACATACATCAATTGTATAAAGCATTTCTGTACATTCTTTGCCCTAATCATTTTCTTTTTTTCTTTTTTTTGCATTTTATTAGGGGCTCATAAAACTCTTATCACAATCCACACATATACATACATCAATTGTATAAAGCACATCCCTACATTCTTTGCCCTAATCACTCTCAAAGCATTTGCTCTCCACTTAATCCCTCTGCATCAGGTCCTCTTTTTTTTTCCCCTCCCTCCCTGCTCCCCACTCCCTCATGAGCCCTTGATAATCCACAGATTGTTATTTTGTCATATCTTGCCCTATCCGGAGTCTCCCTTCCCCCCCTTCTCTGCCGTCCATCTCCCAGGGAGGAGGTCACATGTGGATCCTTTCAATCAGTTCCCCCTTTCCAACCCACTCACCCTCCACTCGCCCAGCCTCGCCCCTCACACCCCTGGTCCTGAAGGTATCGTCCACCCTGGATTCCCTGTGCCTCCAGCTCCCATATGCACCAGTGTACAATCTGCCCTATCCAGTCCTGCAAGGTAGAATTCGGATCATGGTAGTTGGGGGGAGGAAGCACCCAGGATCTGGGGGAAAGCTGTGTTCTTCGTCGGTACTACATCGCACCCTGACTGACCCGTCTCCTCTCCTAAACCCCTCTGTGAGGGGATCTCCAGTGGTCGACACTTGGGCCTCGGGTCTCCACTCTGCACTCCTCCCTTCATTCACTATGGTATATATATACATATACATATATACATATATACACACACATATATATTCTTTTTTTTTTTTTGCATGTTGCCTTATACCTGGTCCCTTTGGCACCTCGTGATCACCCTGGCTGGTGTGCTTCTTCCATGTGGGCTTTATTGCTTCTGAGCTAGGTGGCCGCTTGTTCACCTTCAAGCCTTTAAGACCCCAGACACTATCTCTTTTGATAGCCGGGCACCATCAGCTTTCTTCGCCACATTTGCTTATGCACCCATTTGACTTCGGCGATCGTATCATGAAGGTGTGCAGCCAATGATATGATTTTTTGTTCTTTGATGCCTGATAACTGATCCCTTTGGGACCACATGATCACACAGGTTGGTGTGTTCTTCCATGTGGGCTTTGTTGCTTCTGAGCTAGGTGGCCGCTTGTTTATCTTCAAGCCTTTAAGACCCCAGTCACTCTCTCTTTTGTTAGCCGGTGGGCACCATCAGCTTTCTTCACCACATTTACTTGTTCACCTGCTTTGGCTTCAGCAGTTGTATCGGAAGAGTGAGCATCATAGAGTGCAAATTTAATAAAAGAAAGTATTCATGCATTGAGGGAGTGCTTGAGTAGAGGCCCAAGGTTCTTCCGCCACCTTAATACTAAACCTATAAATGTAGACACTTAGATCTATTTCCCCATCCTCATATATATATTTGCATGTATATGTCTTTGTCTAGACCTCCATAAATGCCCCTTGACTCCCAGCTCCTTCCTCCATCTCCCTTGACTTTCCTCCTGCCACACTACCATGCTCCGTCCCCACCTGGGCTACAGCTATACCTCTTCTCTACACAATCTTACTCTTGATCATTCCCCACCAGGCCTGCCACTCCCCCCTCACTACCATTTTGGGTCCCATGTTGTTCCCTTGTCCCTGTGTTTGTTAACACCACTTCCTTAAACTTCCCCACCCCAAATCCCCCCCCCAGAACTGTCGGTCCGTTGTTTTTCCTCCAGATAGTTCATCCAGCCTGTCCTATTCAGACAGACCTGTGGAGACACTAACATGCACGAAAACAAGACAGAGGAAAACAAAGCAACAATATACAACCAGACAACAAAACAACAAAAACAAACCACTGACAAAGAACAAAAGAAAAGCTTGTAGTTCGTTCAAGGATCGTTTGCTGGCCCTTAGGAGCATTTTCCAGTCTAGTCTTTTGGGGCACCATGCCCTGGCCCCAAAGTCCACTTTCAGCATTCCCTGGGGACCTTGCCACTCCATTCCCTTGCTGTTCCACTGCACTCCCCCAGTGCTTTGACTCGGTGTGGTGGGATCAGGTCACATGCAATTCCCACACTCTGTCAGCCATTTTCATTAAGAAATTTAAGCGGTGAGAAATGTAAGTGGTGATTCTGTTCCCTGAGTTCAAAATATACATTAACAACATTCATTTTCATCATCTCAAATAGGAGTGGCCAAAGACTACAATCAAACAAAATAATCAAAACTTTAACTTCCCGTAGTCTTTCCAGAAAACAACCCAGTAAACTGCATGAACATATCTGTCTTCTGGCTAACCAAAGAAGAAAACCTACCATGAGCCAGAGGTAGAATAAGCAATCACTCTGCATCTTTATTATTTGTTTCTCTAGTATCCCACTCCTAAGTTACCATAATGTGTCAATCCAGGTAGACTAGAAAAACAAATTCATAGACACTTATATGTGTATAAGAAAGAGCTTTATATATAAGAGCAATTGTCTATTGAGAACATCCCCACCCAGTTCAAATCAATTTCCTAAGTCCAGTATTAGCCCATATGTCCAATACTAGTCCATAAATTCCTCTTTAGACTCACACAGCCATGCATTAATGCCAAATGCAAGATCACAGGTCAATGGGTGGGAAGTCTTGTGGATCCAGTGGTGGTAGAAGCATCTCAACACTGGCAGTGGTTTCCACATGGCACCTCCAGGGCTTTGGCTGGAGCCCTGCATAGCTCCATTAAGCCCCTCATCAGTAGTGTCTCACAGGAAGTGAGCAAGTGTCCCACCTCCAGTAAGCTATTTACCTCCTTAGCACCTCTAAATGAGATCATCAAGCTGTGACCTGATTGACAGGCTAAACTCCACCCCTTCACTCTTAAGTCTCAAATTGACATCAGATTAAGTAACTACCACAGCCTGGTTTTAGCTGCTGATATTAGCTTCTCCATCATGTCTTCCCATAGATGTAGTCAATTTTATTTCTGTGTATTACATCTGGGTAAATCCATGTGTATAGCCACCTTTTAAGTTATCTAAAACAGATATTTGCACCAAAAAAAAGATATTTGCAAATAAGTCTTTGGTTTTGAAAAAGTCCATAATGCAACCCACAGCTTCATTTCTATAACCAAGTTCATATTTTACAACTATTTTTCTTTCCTTTGTTTCCAACTTTTGCATTCCAATTGCCAATAATTATCAATACATTTTGATTGCATGTTGATAAAACTGCAGTTCAACTGAAGTTTTTGGTAGAAATCTTCAATTTGGGGGGGAGCAGGAAGGGAGGCAAAAAGTGAGGAGCTGATACCAAGGGCTCAAGTAGAAAGCAAATGTTTTGAGAATGATGAGGGCAACAGATGTACAAATGTGCTTGACACAATGGATGCATGTATGGATTGTGATAAGAGTTGTTTGAGCCCCCAATAAAATGATTTTTTTTTAAAGAAATCTTCAATTTCTTCATCGGTAGCTTTTGTGGTTGGTGCATATTTTGAATAATAGTTGTATTGACTGGATTTCCTTGAAGGCAGATCGATTAATCCTATCACAGACAGCACTGTACTTCATGATAGCTTTAACAAGATCCTTCCTAAGCCACTCCTCTTGACTGTGTTCGGCACAGTAAATCAGATGACTTTCAGATTCAAAATGCCCGATACTAGTCCATTTCAACTCACTAATGCCGAAGATATTGATCTTTCTGCATTCCATTTTTACCACTTCTAATTTTCCTAAATTCATACTTTGCACATCCCAAGTTCTGATCATTCGAAGATGGTTGCATCCTTTTCCCATGACCTTGAGTCGTGGTCTATCAGCAAATGAAGATCCAGAGTGCGCCACTCCCACAGGCTTTACACAGCTCCCGTCACCATGGTCGACTCCCTCCAAGAAGTCAGCTCCTCTGCAGTCACTTCTGGACCTCAGTCACCTCAGACTTATGGGGCTCATCCGCTGGCATCACTGGCACTATCTGACAATGTGCTGCTCCCTTTGTTTAGGCTTCAATAGCTGACAATGCTTCAAAGATATGCATAAGGTTTTCAGGGGCTTCTTCATCCAAAGTGGTCATCAAATCCTTCTTCAGTGTCTGTTCTTAGCTCCGCTGACGCCTGTTCACGTTGGGTGACCCTGCTGCATTTGAAATACCAGTGACACAGCTTCTAGCACCACAGCCACACACAGCTACCACAGCACAACAAACTGTGGAAATTTAACACCTTCTCATTTGATCTCCCTTTTGACCCATTCTCCATTTATTCGAGTTTTTAATATTTTCTATTTTGGGGAGGTTTTTCTGTTTTACATTGTTATTATTATTTTCTTTTTCTTTTTCCCCTGTATGTTTTTCTTTATTTGAAATCCAGAGTAGGTACATCTATAGAGACAGCAATGGGATGAATGGTTTTTTGGGGGCATGGTAGGGAAGGCTCGCGGGCTGTGGGCAGCTAACAATGAGAACAACAAAAAAGAAAATGCCCTACATTGATTGTGGAAATGATTGTACAACTCTTCTTGATATGATTGGACTGCTGAACTGTATTATGTGCCAATAAACAGTTTAAAAACAATACTTGTTTGTTTTTACAATAATTTTTCTTTAACTTGAGGGGGTGGAAGAAATGAAGTACTGGTATATGCTACATATGCAGAAGAAAAGCCACATTTGTCCCAGGGTATTTATCGAAGAAGAGTATGGAAATGTCAAGCATAGACCAAGACAAACTCTCTGTCTCAACTGCTGGCAGAAGCAGTAGTAGGAACACCAGTGTAGTAGCCTAGCTTGGCCTGAGGAACTCCATTTCATTTTGAACTTCCTTCAACCCCTGCTCGCAGCTAGTCACCCCTTTCCCACCTTCCCCTCCACACTCTCCAGAAGAACTTCACTCTCCGAGATGTCTCCAGACTCTGGCTGCCCAATAAGCAAGAAATGTAGACTTTCTTGTTGGACCTTGAGTTGTTACCTGAAGCTGTGCTACTCCCCCAGACCCCCTAACCCTGCAAACCCACTAAGAATATAACTGGTTGGATCTACCTCCCCTTAAGCCAGCCTACTTCTTGGAACTATAAAAAGCCTGGAATTTTTCTGCCCTGGCTGAGAGTGTTTTCAGTGTGATAGCCCCCTTCTGATCCGGCTGTTTAATAAAGGCTTTAGTTATTAATCAAGCGGTGTGGTTGATCTCTCCCACTACAACAACCAGCACCTGTCTAACATCAGGGAAGATCATGACCGGATTAGCTAGAGAAGGAAGTCAGACATACCGCCAACCCTCCAACCATTTGAACAATTCTGACACAAGGCCTCCCTTTCAAAGCACAATTTATTTCTCTTCTGATTTTGGTAACCCATTATAATAGCCACACTGAACTCACAGATATACTTAGATTTAAGTGGTTTATTATGGAACAGGGTACAACTCAGATTCAGGATCTGGTAGTGAGCAGGGAAACATCTCCCTTCTTTGGTGCAGAACGTTCTCTCAGCCCCTGCAGGCAGGCAGGCAGGCAGGCAGACCAGCCTCCCTTTGGTCTCCTCTGAGAAGGATACTTTGGACCCTACTATCTACTGCTGCTGACTCTGCCACCTGGCTCCCTCTGGTCTTCTCATTGTCTTCAGTATAATAGCCCTTGACCAATCCTACAGCTCTTTTTGTAGTTCACTTTTCTTTTCCTCTCCCTGCTTACTCTTTCTATTTTCTTCTTTCTGTATCTCTTCTTGCTTCTTTCTGTCTGCCCAGCCTCTGTGGCTTAGTGTGTTATGCATTGGGTTGATAATCAGGATAGTAGTTCGAACCACGGGCTGCTCCTTGGGAGAAAGATGCAGCTTTCTACTTCCATAAAGAGTTACAATCTTTGAAACCCACCTAGGATAGTTCTGCTCTGTCCTACAGGGTCTCTATGAGCCAGAAGCTAGCTATTGGTCGGCAGTGTTCCTCTGTGGGGTTGGCTATACACATACACAAACTCCTAGTGTATTTCAAGGCCTGGCTCTCCCACCAGGGCCACAGACTGACCAATCTCTTCTCAATCTCCACTGCATACGTCACAGACACTTGATTTGCATAGTGTGTGTTGCTGGGTTACAAAAAATTCATTTACATTTTCATTTGATCAATTCCTACAAGGTGCTCACTAATCACTGTGCAGACTGCAGCCCAGGACCAGATAAAAATCATCAAAACCAAATTCTTTACAGTTTACCAAGGAAATGTCAATCAACTTAGAGGAAAGTAATAAGCCCTCTGGGGTAGAAACTAGGGCAGTGGTATCTCCTCAGGCAGGGCTTAAAGGCAAACTCTCACAAGCTGTTTTTCCAAGATACCAAGCCAAAAGGCCATACCAAAGAACCAGCTCATGTCATCACACTCCGAACATGTGTATGGCTGGCCACTGATCCATAAGGTTATGAGGTTACAGAATTAGGTCACGGAAATAGTGGTTAAGAGTTTTAACCTTGGGTTAAAGATTTAGACTTAATTCAATAGCCAATAAGAAGCCAGTGGCAGCTATGATTTAGAAAGTTAATCTGGAGAGATGAGGAGGATACCTGGGAAGGTGGCCACTGATAAAATCTGACAGTAAAAAAGCCAGTTAGGTAGCTTTTGCAACAATTCAGGCAAGAGGGTCAGTAGGAGCAGATAAGCCAGATGACCAGCGACAGCATCAGTGGGGTTTGCTAACAGATTAAATGTGGAGGGGGACTACTGGGAAAGTCACATTTGCTGCAAAGCTTTTGCCCAGGATGTTGGAGAGTGGTGCCATGGCACTAACAGAGAAAGACCGAAAGAGGAACGGGTTTAGGACCCAGAAAGGGTTAGGGAGGGCTTGGACAAATTGTAAAGATCATAAGAACAGATGTATATGTAGAGACCCTATAAAATAGAGACCATATATAATAAGAAGAACTGCATACAACTATTGAAAGCTTCCTCACAACCACCCATGTACCCCCAACATTTTAGGAAATAGGAAAGAATCGATGTGCCCTTTTAATACACATCCTCGAGACCTGTAGGCCCTTTTAGATTGCAGATAGTTAACTTGTAACTTTTCATAAATAAACATTGTATTTCATAGAAGTCTTAGGAATAAAAAGAAGCTTTGAGGTCATATATTTTATACTGCCACCATAACACATGCTCTTTACTCCTTTAGTATAGTTTTTTTTTCTTTTGACTTTTACTGTGAATTAAATGTTTATAGATTCGATCATATTTTTTATTCAGTAACCTATCAAACCTATGGATCGCTTGTCCTGTAGGATAGAGTTTACACTTAGACACAAACACAAAAGAAAGCATGATATTTTAGACTATCAGAAGAAATACCAAAAAAAAGAAGAAGAAGAAGAAGAAGTAGTTCTGGAAAGATTTGCAAGAAACCATCAGTAGTGATAACCTCTCTGAAGTGGAAAGGATGAAGGATGAAGGAGGTATTTATCCTCATTTATATGCACATGTAAACAAACAAGTACAGTTTGCTGGTTATCAGTGCTATACAAGAATAAGTCAAAAAGTATTGCCACAAAACTCATAGCAACATTTATTAAACACAAATATCAAAATGTGAAGCGATTGATTCTTAATATATCCTCCATCTAGGGCTATATGCTTATGGCCCTTCCCTGAATAATTCTGTGTTCTTCCATGTACACCAGATCAAAAACAGCCACTTTGGAACTTTAGATAGAGTGGCTGCTGTGAGGAGCCTGTGCCAACACCAAGATGTGTTCAAATTGATTTCTATATATTACATCTGGAGAAGTCCACTTTTCGTGTTGCTGGGTTTTTTTTTTCATTTTAGCACTTTTATGAATTGAATTGTGACCCTTAAAAAATTAAGTTGTAGGGGGGAGTGGGGAGGGAGGTGGGAAATGAGCAGCAGATATTAAGGGCTCAAGTAGAAGGCAAATGTTTTGAGAATGATGATGGCAACAAATGTACATATGTTCTTGACACAATGGATGTATGTATGGATTGTGATAAGAATTGTACGAGCCCCCAATAAAATGATTTTTTTTTAATTAAGTTGTAAAGTTTAATGTCTATGCCAAATAATCCTATTTAGGAATGGGTTGTCTTTTTATGTTAATGAGACAGGATTAGCATAGGTGTTTTTTGTTGGGTTTTTAAAATCATTTTATTGGGGGCTCATACAATTCTTATCACAATCCACACATACATCTATTGCGCCAAGCACATTGGTACATTTGTTGCCATCAGCATTCTCAAAACATTTACTTTCTACTTGAGCCCTTGGTATCAGCTCCTCATTTTTCCCCCTTCCCTCCCCATTACTCCTCCCGCATAAAGCCTTCCTAATTAATAAATTATTATTATTTTTGTCATATTTTACACTGTCCGACGTCTCCCTTCACCCACTTTTCTGTTGTCCAGCCCCCAGGGAGGAGGTTTGTGTTGGTGAAAAGGCATTTGTGGATAATGTGGCTACCAGCTGGGGATGCCCAGCAGGCGGGAGCCCCATGAGCAAGCTGGAGATCCAGAGCTGAGCGCTCGTCTTCCCTTGGCTGTGGATAGTGAGCAAGTCAGTTTCCGAGGACATCCTCAGCCAAGGGCGGCCAAGTGGACACACTGTCTGCGCTCGCCTCCCCTTCCAACCCCAATCAGAAATACAGCCAGTGTGACCCCGAACAACAACAACAACAACAACAGAATTATGTAAAAACAAAACAAAACACAGTCATTTTGAAATCTCGGGGCACTCATGGTCTTCCTCTGAAATGCTATTTGAGCTCACCTTGCCACCCAGATCCGGAGCGGTGCTTCTCTGTGCTGCCAGCACCTTGCAGACGCGCTGCGCACCGACGGAGCGGACATGGGCAGAGCGAGGGTGGCCAGACTCGGGCTGGAGCTGCTGCTCCTGGCGCTGCTCCTCCCCACGCAGATTTATTCAAATAACATGGCTACGGCACCTGTAACTAACTCTTCCCACTTTACCTTGGCTGCCACAAGTCCACGGAACGCCACCGCCAAGGGAAACGGAGGCTCCCTGCAGTGTACGGCTAGTCTCTTCATGGTCGCACTCTCTCTTCTACATCTCTACTGTTAGGAGACTCAGGCCAAGAAACACCTCTACTTCCCTGTCTTCCACACCCAATCCGCGCGGCGGCTGCAAGTCCAGCGTGCATGGAAAAACCAGATCTTCCTTCAATCGACTGTTTCCGCCCCTGCTTCATCCACTCCGAAGATGTTGAGAATCTCAAATTTCACTGATTGCTGATTGGAACAACACACGGAGAGTTTGACGATGAGATGATGAATACTATTATCATGAGTTCCATGTACAAGGTGAAGAGCGACAACATCCAAAACTTAAGAGACGGGGTCTTTAAATGTGGACTAAGAATTGTGGACACTGAAAATGCTTCTGGGGGAGAGCGGGAAATGGTTTTTATCTTTTCTAGAGATAAACGATGGGATATGGAATTGAGGTTCATTTGTTCTTGAAATCTATAAGGTCATAAAATGATTAGGTATATTAAAAAAAGAAAGACAGAAAGAAATGTTATTTGAATTTTAGAAACAAAAGGAAGTCTGAGGGGACAGAATCAGGGCTGTGGTGTGAACTGGAGAAGGTTTCCCAGCAAATACTCATAGGACCAGCCCTTCCTGTCCTTGAAGAATGAGCAGGAGCGCTGTTGTGATGGGAAAACCAAAATCCCCTCCTCAGCACAGCCTTCCTGACCTTTTCGGATGATACAGTTTTCAGTTTTTTAAAATCTTTATAATAAGCACCCGTGTGATTATTCTTTACCTTTGAAAAAATCTTTCAAGATTGCCCCTTTAGAATCCCACAAAACAGTCATCTTAACCTTCTGAACTGGCCTCTCGGGTCTTGAGCACATGGTTGAGATCTTTCCAGCCGTCCTGAAAGCATGGGATCCCTTCATACTAACACTGTTTTATGTGGGGTGCTATTCCTGAAAATCTGGGGCAAGACGCCAGAGTTTGCAGGGCATGGCCTCCAGGTGGTTAAATAATTTGTATTAGCCCTGACTTAATTTTTTTTTCCTACTATGAGGCAAACTCCATTGTGTTGACTGCTAGGTGACCTATCCCCTCTCCATCCATTCTCAGAAAGCCCCCTTGGTGTTGTTCCTAGACTGTACCCTGCGTGCCCAGGACCAGGACGCTATTCAGAATGGTAAAATTAATTATGCTATTCTTGCTTTTGTAACGCTTGCTTGCTTTGAATGCAAAATCAATCATGCTATTCTTATTTCTGTAACACTCGCTTGCTTCATAGGACAGTCCCTACGTGATTATATGCCTTAAAAAACTTGTTTGTAACTGCTTGCAGGACTGCAGCTTTGAACTCTGTAGTTCCCCCTGCAGTCGGCTAAGCTAATTGAAGACTGTTAATTTTGTTGGACATTATAGTGGTCACCATTTACATGAACCCACAATAACTGCACAAAAAAGTATTCTAGATACACGAATAAGATCAATACAAGTTAATTACTGATAAACTCTGTCTGTACGCACCTATTAATCACAGGGAGCCCTGGTAGTTTAGTAGTTATTGTTGGACCGTGATTCACATGATCAGAAGTTTGAAACCACCTGCAATTGCGTGGGAGAAAGACTGGACTTTCCATTAAAGAGTTACAGGTTCAGAAACTCAGAGGGGGTCACTATGGGTCAGCATTGACTCCATGTCAGAGAGTCTGTTTTGACCTACTGGTCACAGATACATGTTTAAACAGGTTTTTTTTAGGATAAACCAAATTACAGTAAATTAATATGGCCATTCTTTGTGATATCATTCTGGGCTCTAGAAATCTATTTCTGTGGCTATAATCCCATTTTGGAGGCATTATCTCTACTATAAGAATCCCTGGTGTAGTACTGGTTCTGAGTTGGGTTGCTAACAGCAAGGTCAGCAGTTCAAGATCACCAGCTCCCTAAAGAGTTACTGTCTCAGAAACCCCCAGGGGAAGTTCTACCCTGTTCAGTAAGGTCTCCATGAGTCCAAATCAATTCCATGATACAGAGTTTGGCTTTTTGATTATCAGGAGGACATCGTGTTTGGTAAAGTAGAAGGACAGTGAAAAGAGGAAGGCCCTCAAGGAGATGGATGAAACGGCGGCTGCATCAACGGGCTCAGGCAGGGGCATATGGTGGGGTGGCACAGGATCGTGCACACAGTGTTTCCTTCTGTTGTGTACAGACTTGCTATGGTTTGTAGCCCACTTGACGGCAGGACTTTACTCCAAAATCCCAACGGTCTACGCTGTGATTCACCAATAGGGGTCTGCCAAAGACTCCACACAGCATCTTTATCTACAACTGACACCTCTAGCACCATTGGGTCAGCTGGATCATACGGTCCTAGTCGCTAAGCACCTTGCACGGCAGTCTAAACCTGTTGAAGAGCCTTTTCTTGTTCTGGGCCCCACTCAAAATTGGAGGCTTTTCGTGTCACTTGATAAATAGGTCGAAGTAGAACACTCAAGTGAGGAATATGTTGCCTCCAAAATCCGAAGAGGCCCACTAGGCGTTGTGCCTCCTTTTTAGTCCTTTGCGGGGGGTGAGGGGGGGGAGGGAATGCAATAGCTTATTCTTCACTTTAGTAGAAATATCTCAACATGCCCCACATCACTGAACCCCTATAAATTTTACTGAGGTGGAGGGTGCCTGAATCTTCGTTGGGTTAATTTCCCAACCTCTTGCACACAGATATTGTACCATTAAACCAGAGTCTTTGATACATCCTCCTTAGTGGGTCTAATTGACATAATGTCATCAATATAATGGACCTGTGTGACATTTTGTGGAATAGACAGGCAATTAAGATTCCTTTGGACTAAATTATGGCACAGGGCGGAAGAGTTGATGTACCCCTGGGAGAGTTGTGAAAGTGTATTGTTGCCCCTGCCAGGTGAAGGCAAACTGCTTCTGGTGGTCCTTTGGTATTGAGAAGAAGGCATTAGCCAGATCAATAGCTGCATACCATGTACCAGGAGAAGTATTAATTTGCTCAAGCAATGAAATCACATCTGGGACAGCAGCTGCAATTGGAGTCACCACCTGGTTAAGTTTACAATAATCCACTGTTATTCTCCAGGATCCATCCGTCTTCTTTACAGGCCAAATAGGTGAGTTAAATGGGGATGTAGTAGGAATCACCACCCCTGCATCTTTCAAGTCTTTGATGGTGGCACTGATCTCTGCAATTCCTCCAGGAATGCGGTACTGCTTTTGGTTTTCCTAGGTAATGGCCATTCTAATGGTGTCCACTTGGCCTTTCCTACCATGATAGCCCTTATTCCACATTTCAGGGATCCAATATGGGTGTTCTGCCAGTTACTAAGTATGTCTATTCCAATGTTGCATTCTGGAACTGGGGAAATAACCACAGGGTGGATCCAGGGGCCCACTGGACCCACAGTGAGGCATGCCTGAGCTAAAACTCCATTGATAACTTGACCTCCATAAGCCCCCACTCTGACTGGTGGGCCTTGGAAACACTTTGGGTCTCCTGGAATTAGTGTCGGTTCAGAGTCAGTGTCCAGTAATCCCCGAAAAGTTTGATTATTTCCTTTTCCCCAATGAACAGACACGCTTGTGAAAGGCCGCAGGTCCCTTTGGGGAAGGCTAGAAGAAAGACTAACAGTACAGACCTTCGGTGATGTAGCAGGGTCCTCCTTCAAAGGGACCCGGCCTCCCCCTCATTCAAGGGGTTGTGGGTCAGTAACTGGCTCAGGTCTGGGAATTGACTGAGCGATCGTGACTGTCTATTCTGGTCTTCACGTGATCTACCATTCTTCCGCCTGTATAGATCACATCAATATTTAGTAAGTTTACCATCTATTTCATTCCTAGGGACACCGTGGCTAAGTAGCCAATGCCATAATTCCACACGAGACAGGTTGCTTTGATTACTATAGAAGACTTGATGTCTATTATAACCACGCCCACCCTGTCACTGTTAATTCAGTGCTGACACCTGCCCTCTACCACCAGGGGACCAGTCAACCCCATTGTGGGCAAATGTCAGACTTCACTTAGGGCAGTGCCCATTGTTAATCCTGGTGCACATACAGTAGCAATTACAGGAGTCTTAAGAGATGCTGGGGTCCACTTCACAAACTTGTTCCTTATGGTTGTGGTAAAGGGTATGTCCTCAAGACACCCCCTTTTTGGGTCATTGGGAATATCCTGATAGATCCATTCCAATATACCAATTTCTCTAAGCTTTTGGATGCCTTCCTCTACAATGTACCAAGGTAGGTCAGGTACTTCAAGTTGGTCTAATCTAGGCCTTCTGGCAGTCCATGTTTCAGTGGACCAACCAAATAAAGAATTAGATCTTCTCTTAGCCTCTCTCACAGAGACATTGAAAGGAGAGTCTGGGCTTAGGGGTCCCATATCCAGAAACTCAGACCGATCTAATATTACATTTCATGTACCAGTATCTCACATCCTTAGTAATGACTCCCAGGGATATTCCTCAGGCTTCTACTTGTATGTATTTGAAAACAGATCTTTGTGAGTATAGTGCGCTTCTTTTTGGGTAATAATCTCAACCTCACCTTTAGGAACTTTCTGAGACTTAATTTTAGAGACAGGTCTAGCGGAGATAAAGGGTGGTGAGGGTGCTTCCCAGGTGCTCTCAGCAATAGCTTATAAAAGCATCTCCCTCAGGCAATGGTACCGATGCAGCCCCACCTGGTATATCAACTTGAACAGTTTGGCTAATCTGCTCAGGTATGGATTGTTTTATTGATAGTAAATTAATACCTACAGCTGGGAGGGGTGTATCTATTGACTGAGGTAGGTCAATTGTTTCTAGGGGCTCAATATCCTCCTCTTCTGGATCATCAGCCCATATGTTCCCATCCTATGTTTCTGGGTCCCAAGTTTTTCCAATCAATGCTCTCACTTTGGTATCAGACACTGCTCTAGATCTGCAATTCAGCTGACGGTGTGATTCAGCCACTGGCATAATGAGACTCTGGACCTGGTTCTCAGCAATGTCAGCTCTATTACTAGAGGAGAGAAGGCTGTCCTTTGTAGCACAGATGGAAGCTTTCAAACCTGTTAGTGTACACGCACCTGAGGTGCACTTCTGAGGCTCTAAGACCATCCCTCTCCTTAATCACACTTTCCATTGTAAGAAGGACCAGCCAACCAGCTTCCCTATACTTTTCATCCTGACAAAACTCCTGGAAAAAGATACGATCACCCAGAGCCTCTCCTTTAACCAGCACCTCATCTATAGGTTATGCTACTGTAGGTACTAGCTTTGCTATTTCACACCATGGATTAGTAAGAGTCGCAGACTTATCCATACTTTGGGGCATAGAAGTAGCATTATTAGTGCTGTTAAGACTAATCAGGCTGGAGAGCCAATTTAAGAAGCCCATATTTATGAGTTTATTTCTCTAGAAGCACTCCTGGTACCGAATGTGTTAGACATGGTTCTCTAGAGAAACAAAACAAGAATCCCAATAATTATATATATATACAGATAGATAGATAACAAAGAAATAAACAGTTAATTAAATTATAAAGCAGTACAAATGGCTCAGTACAATTCACTCCCGTGAGACAGTTGTGAGACACTGGCAGTCCTTCAAGTCTTGAGGATTGCCAGGTAGTCCTCTGTAGAGAAATTCAGGCTATCTGGGCACAGGCAGCAAACAGCAAGGCAGGTCACCAACAGTCAGCCAGATGACAGGGTCCAATAGTCCCCAGCTCAAGAGATGTAAATTCCAATGGTGTGGCAAAGCAGGTCTTGAAGGAACCTCAAATTACAATGACACAGTCCACGGGTTAGTTGTCCCATAGTATAGCTTTCAAATTGAAGCACAGAACAAGCAAGGCTGCCACACATTGGTCCAATAATCAAAGAGCGAGAGACAAGAAAGGTGAAGCTCACGGAGCCACTTATCTCTCCACCCTTCAGTTAATCCCACATGTGTTTATCGGCCAGGTTGGCACAATAAACTAACTACTCAAGACTGTACTGGGGGGAGGGGGAGAAAAGAGCTGATACCAAGAGCTCAAGTAGAAAATTTTTTGAAAATGATGATGGTAACATATGTACAAATGTAATGGATGGGTGTATGGATTGTGATAAGAGCTGTAAGAGCTTCCAATACAATTCTTAAAATTTTTTTAAGAGTCTACCTTAGTAAAGAGTGATTTCAGACATCATCATTTGTTTTGCTTGGATGGGGTATATATATTAAGCACCCATAGAGTTCTAAAACACCCTGCATTTGGCTCACTTCCACTCAACTTTCAGGTTTGGGACTAAACACCCATCACCCACGAGGATTCCTCAAAGTTTTGTGAGTTTCTGTGGTATTTTGAAGAAATTCACAGAACACAGGAGCATGGGGGAATACTGTACTCAAGGAGACTGAGGGATTGGGGGCGAAATGGAGCAGAATAACATCTTAAAAATCTTGGACATTTGGGACACTTTTAATTTCCAACACCTTGTGATGAGTCTGATTTTAATTCTTCTAAAAAAGTATTACCACATATACTTGTAGAAACGGAACCACTAGAAGCAATATTGATGGACTTCCCCTCCTATTAGGAGTATGCATGGAGTACTATAAGATACCAAAAAAGGAAGAAACTCAGTTCTACCGGAGGAACAGGGAGATCAGGAAAAGTTGGAGACTTTAGTTGAGCCTTAAAAAAACCCAAGCAAGATTATGAGTGAACTAATGTTTTGTACATGTTAAAATGATTAAAATGACAAATTTTGTGTTTTATTTACTACAATGAAAACCGTAAATTTTTTTTTACTACAATGTAAAAATTCTTTATACAATGAAAGCAATTGTAGGATCAAAGGGCATCCCAGAAAAGGAACCACATTCTCTTCTTAAGATTAGGTAAGAAATAGGTGTGGACTAGAAATTATTTAGATAATTTAATCTATTCATTTAACTAGCCTGCAAGACATTAGATATATGAAGGTGAATAAAAACAGTCCCTGCCCTCAAGGGGCCTCTACTATAGTGGGAGGATAGATTTTTAATAAACAATCACAGAAATCCATATAAAATTGAAACCAGGCTAAACTTCTGAGAGGAAGTTTAATGCAAGGATCAAACGTAGACAACAAAGGAGGTCCTTAAGGCAGAGATACTGAACCCAGAAGGATGATTAGGAGAAAGAAAGAGCATTTTAGAAAGAAGATACTTCATGCTGAGAGCTTGTGGAAGACAACTCACTGTCTCCAAGGGTCTGATTACAACCTTCATTGCCTTACTGACCTCACTCTGTCCTTCAGGGATCGAGAGGATAGTTTACATTGACACATGTGTCAGGCAATAGAGGGAGCTGCTAGCCTGTGGACATGGAAATTGCCTAAAATAATAGTTGTGTGCAAATGAGAATTGCTGGTCTGTAAGACCACAACTGTTCCTTTTCAAGTCCTAGAGAAAACAATGGTGGCAGGAATGGGAAGCACTAGGTATGTAATGTGAGATAAGCTTGAGCAGATGTCAAGGTCAAATCACTGGTAGTCTTCTACCCACTGAGGAAGGTTTGTCATTATCCTAAAAGCAACATAATGTCATTGAAGTGCTATGCTAGGATGAACATAATTCAATTTATATATCCCAAAGATTATTTACTCACTGCTTGGAGATTGGAATAGGGACAAAAGTTGGCTTGAGTGGACTATTGCTAGTAAGTGGATTATTGCAAGAAGGGGGTAGCTTGATCTACATTGAGGACTATGTCAGTGGAGGGAAATGGATGGATTTGGGAAAGATTGAGGTGGTAAAATGAACTAAACTTGGTGAAGGATTAGATAAGAAGATTAGAAAGAGAGAAAGGTAGAGATGTCAGGGACAATTCTTAGGGTTCTGGAAACATAACTACATTGATTCCCTGAGGCCTGAATCTCCAGTAGATGATCAGCTGGTTGTTGGTTTGGAGAGTTGCAGACACAGGGTGGAACATGCAGACACAGGATGGAACATGAATTGGTTGATATGGATACCCTGGATTTGAAGATATCTTTGAGTTATCCAAAATATATTAAAGAATGGAATACATATAGAGTAGTCTGAGTTGGAAAGGAATATTAACAAGTTATGGCTAAGGAGAGAGAATGAGAGCAGAGGGCCCAATCTTGAGTAACTGCAATGTTTAATGACCAGGGAGAGAATGGTGAGTCTGCACTGGGACAGAGAAGGAGTAGCCAGATTTGTAGGAGAAAAAACAGGAGTTATAGGAGCCTGTAAGGAGCTGTGTTGGTGTAATAGTTATTCATTGGGCTGCAATCCAAAAATTCAGCAGTCTGAAAACACCTCAGCCTCTCCTGGAGAGAAAGATGGGCTATCTGACCCCATAAACTGTTGCAGTCTCAGAAACTCATGGGGCAGTTCTACCCCATCCTAAAGGGTCATTATGAGTTAGTATTGACTAAATGGTAGTTTGTTTAGCTTTGTCTTGTTTTTAATGGAGCCAGTTAATACAAATATTTCAATAATAATGTAGTGTTCAAAATGTTGAATTTAAAAATCTTGGGAAAAAATAAAATAAAAGATCTTGGAAACTTCCATGGAGCTCTGGCGGCATAGCGAGTTATACTTGGGGCTGGTAACCACAAGGTTGGAGGTTCAAATGCACCTGTTGTGTTATTCCACTTCCCTGAAAATTCACAACTTTAGAAACCCACAAGAGTGGTTCTGTCGTCCTGTTCGGTATGGTCCTTATGAGTTGGAACGGAGTCAATGGCAATGAGTAAAACTCACAAGTTGCAAAGTTGGCAGAGCTCCTTGGAAGTGGGCTGTGAATGGGCTTTAGAACTTGAACCTCTAGACTGCAAACAACATCACGTTCAATGAGAGCTGAGAGCTTAATGCACAACTGAACGAGCACCTGGGCAGAAATTTCAGGGCAGGGAAAAAAATACTACTAGAACTGGCAAGGATAAGAAAGATAGATGAAGAAAATCTGTTTGAGGGTTTTTAATTTATTTATTTAAAATGTAATCATTTTATTGGGGGCTCGCAAAGCTCTCATCACAACCCAGACATCCATCCATCGTGTCGAGCACATTTGTACATTTGTTGCCCGCATCAATCTCAAAACATTTGCTTTCTACTTGAGCCCTTGGAATTGGCTCCTCATTTTTCCCCTCCCTCCCCGCCCCCTCTCCCTCATGAACCCTTGATAATTTATAAGCTATTATTATTTTGTCATGTTTTACACTGTCCAGCTTCTGCCTTCACCCACTTTTCTGTTGTCCGTCTACCCAGGTAGGAGGTTATATGCAGATACTTGTAATCGGTTCCCCCTTTCCACCCCTCCCTCCCTCCACCCTCCCTGGATCCTCACTCTCAGCACTGGTTCTGAAGGGATCATGCACCCTGGATTCCCCGTGTTTCCAGTTCCTATCTGTACCAGTGTACATCCTCTGGTCTAACCAGATTTGTAAAGTAAAATTTGGATCATGATAGTTGCGAATGGGGGCAGGAGGAACCATTTAAGAACTAGAGGAAAGTTGCTACCCTGCACCTTGACTGGCTCCTCTCACGTGGGTTTCTCTTGAAGTCTGGTCTGAGAGTAGTTTTGGGGATGAGATGAACGAAGGTTTACAACTGACTGCATGGCAAGAATAGATGGAAAAACCCCAAATAAGGATTGCTGAGGAGCTCGAAAAAGCTCTGCAGGCTTTAGGTTTGAAGAGTTTGAAACTGGATAAGATCCCAACAGAATTCTGCCGCTTGCAAACAAGAGCACAGACAATGGGTAATGGGCAATGAGGAGCGAGAGGGGCGAGGAGGGCTCTTCCAGGTTCAGACTGTGAGCTTAGAGGACAACTGAATTAGTGAGCTCCTAAGGTTGGCATGTACAAGTTCGCACCCAAACAGATTCTCAGCGACAACACTCAGATATTTCTTGATTTGGGGAATGGTTGATTATGATCTAAAACATTCCGTTTTCAAGATCTTAATTAAAATATACTTCATGCTTGACAGTCATCATGAAGATATGTTAATTTTTCCTCTTAAAAATCATTTTTGGTAATGATAATTTTTTCTCTCTCAGAATGTCAACTTAACTTATTTTTCTTCACCTTTTTCATGGAAATAGCTCAATTTTTTACTGTGCTAAAATATGTATAACAAAGCATTTGCTATTTTTTTGCTATTTTAACTATTTCATATGCATAATTTAGTGGTAGAGATTAACTAAATTCACTGTGTTATGCAACCCTTACCACTGTTCATATCCAGTTTTTTTACCCTTAATAGCATCTTCAAGTAATAACTCCCCATTTGCCACTCCCATGTGCCCCTGATAATTACTAATAAACTTTGATTTACTAATAATTTACTAATTAGCATCGATCTTTTCTGAGACTCTTATGTGAGATCATACAGTATTTAGCCTTCTGGTTCTGATTATTTCACTCAACATAATGTTTTCCAGGTTTTAATATATGTCATAGCATGTATTAGATAGAAGTTCATTTTTCTTTATAGTTGAATAGTTGTCCACTAGATGGATTAATCGCATTGTTATCCAATCACTTGTTGGACACTTGAGTAGTTTCACCTTTTGCTATTTCGAATAATGCTGCCATGAACATTGGTGTACAAGTGTCTGAATACTTGTTTTAGATTATTTTGGATAAATTTCTAGGAATGGGATTCTTTAATCATATGGTACTTCTAGCTTTTTGAGAAACCACTAGACTTTTTCACACGTCTGCAGTTCAACCAACCATGAATGAGGGTTCCAATGTCTCCATATCTTTAACATTACATCATATACTTGCTGTGTGTGTGTGTGTGTGTGTGTGTGTGTGTGTGTGTGATGACCATTCTAATGAGGTGAGTACAGGTGGTTTCCAACCTACCAGGTATTCTCTCTGGTGGACACACTGCGCCTACGATCTTTTTTTTCTTTTTGCTACTTCTTATCCTTAGTTATATGTACAATGTTGCAGCATGGAACTCTCAGACATTCAAAGACAAATAAAGATACTATGTATGAAGTTATGAATCATAAAAAGCCACAATAATTTAAAAAACTCATAAAAATAATGAGGTTCTTTACTTACACTGCAACCAACTCAGAAAGGAATCGTTTGACAGGAACCTTATTGTAAGTCCAGGACTACCTGTGCATCATTTTGGTTGTGATTTGCATTTTCCTGATGACTAAAATCTGGACTTTTAAGCTCCCCAGGAGAAAAATGAGGCTGTCTTCTTCCATTAAAATGTATAGCCTCAGAAACCATATTTGGGTCACTGAGTCTGAATCAACTCGATGGCAGTGGGTTTGGCTTGGGGTTTTGATGACTAAGTAGGAGACCTGTTGACATGGTGTGTTAAGCCTTAGGCTGTTAAGAAAGGTCAGTGGTACAAACTGACCAGTCATTCAGCTAGAGGGGGGTGTTGATGTGACAGTCTGCTCCTGTAAAGATTTGCAGCTTTGAAAAACCCATGAGCACTTCTACTCTGTCCTAAAGGGGTCTGAGGACTAATGATGCTGAACATCTTTCCAGGTACTTTGTTATGCATTGTGAAAAACTCTAGCACAGGACCTGATTAAAGCATTAAAGAGCTAAGGTGTGCCCGAGTTAAGCCATACTATTTTTAATTGCCTCAAACACATGTGAAAGCTGAAAGGAAGATTGGAGGAGGACCGATGTATTTGAATTATAGTGTTGGCAAAGAATATGGAAATTACCATAGACTGCCAATACAACAATCATATCTGTCTTAGAAGGCGTTCTGCCTAAATGCTTATTACCATTCTTTCTTGTGCTTTGGACATCATGAGACAGCATGCTTGGAAAAGTTGAGGGCCAGTGAAAAAGAGAAGGGCTCTGAAGGAGATGAATTGACACAATGGCTGAAGCAAAAGTCTCAAACATCAAAACAATTGGACTGCTCAGGGCTGGGCAGTTCTTTGTTCTGTTGTACATCGGGTTGCTATGAGGTGGAACTAACAGCAACAATATGGGTTTATTTCTGGACTCTCCATTACATTTATATTTCATTGGCCTATTTGCCTATTAGTGTACTGATGCAGATTGTTTTGATTACTATAGTTTCAGATATGTTGAAATAAAAATACAAGGTTTCCTGTTTTCTTCTATTTTTTCCAGATTAGTTTGGCTCTCAAAGGAGTCCTGGGGGTAGAGTGGTTTATATATCAGACTGCCAACCCATCAGTTGTTCAGGGAGAGAAAGAGGAGACCTTCTGTTCCCGTTAGACTCAGGGGGCAGAAACCCTTAGGAACAGTTGTACACTGTCCTATGGGGTTGCTATGCGTTAGCATCAACTGGATAGCACTGGGGGTTAGTTCTTTGAGGCTCCCCGAAATTCTATTTGAATTTGAGGATTTGGATATCTACAAAGAAGGCTGTTGGAATTTTAATAGGTTCAAGTTAGATCTATAGATTACTTTGGGTTGTTTGTCTACCAAAAATACCGTCTTCCAATCCATGAACATGGAATGACTTTTTCCCCCCTGATTTTGTTTTTATTTACAATTTTGTCTAAAATGGTTATGTGCAAAGCAGTAATGAGCAGGCCAAAATATGTATTTATTTTTTTCCACTTGAAAAAATTTGATTCTATGTACAACAAATAATTGACATTGTTTCTTCTGTTGGGTAGCTGTCTTAGATAATCCATTCATTCAAAGACCACTCAGTCCAGTGGTTCTCAACCTTCCTAATGCCGCAACCCTTTCATACAGTTCCTCATGTTGTGGTGACCTCCAACCATAAAATTATTTTTTTTACTTTATAACTGTAATTTTACTACTGTTACGAATAGTCATGTAAATGTCTGATATGCAGGATATATTTTCATTGTTACAGACTGAACATAATTAAAGCATAGTGATTCATTACAAAAACAATATGTAATTATTTATTGATTTATTTCTAATGACAAATAAATGAAATTTTGTCTTGAAGCATGGTGTAGCATGGGAAACAGTCTTCATGTGGCATATCTGCATGTGGGCAGAACTGCCTGGAGACAGAGGAGTGATGTCTTGGTTCCTAAACCACTGGAAATTTGTGTTTTCTGATGGTCTTAGGCGACCCCTGTGAAAGGGTCGTTTGTCCCCCAAAGGGGTCGCAACCCACAGGCTGAGAACCGCTGGTTTAGTCAAACTTGATGAAACCATATCCTTCCATATCCTTCGTGTACTAAGGGAAATAATGAGGACACATTGAGGTTGGATTCCCAGATCAGGCCATTCCACTTTGGGCACATTTGACCCGATGGTTGCAGGGTGGCTCCAGTAGAGCGCTGGTTTCCCATCTTGCTTTCAGGCACTCTCCAAGGCAAATGGAAAAAGGGGAGACTGGCCTCAATAAAAGGTTTGGGCCTAGTAAGTATAAACTTCTCACTCAAGAATGAACATGACGGAGATAATCAGTGAGAAAGGTTGAAAGTCTACAAGTCGTTCTCCGATGAACCATCTGGTTCCTTTTGTTAATGTGCCTGTGTGGAAGGGCATGAAGGCCCAGGATAGAATGACCTGGTTTTGACCTGAAAGGAATGATCTTGGCAAGGACAACAGCTTCCATACCATCACGGCCCCAGCACACATCTGTTGAAGTCGTCTGTGTAATGAAAATGACTGCTGGAAGAACCAACAACCATCAAACATTTAGGAGAAGTTCATGCTCATCTTAATATGACTTAACGCCACTGGCTATTGCTCTGAATACTGGGAACTTCTTTTCTTTTCCTGTGCCTTCATTTCTTCATCTATAAAAGTCAATGTGAAGTTTAGGGCCAAATAGCTTGACGTTTGGGGCCAAATAGCTAATAACAACCAAAAAAAAGCTATGGTGACCTTTGCAGACATCTCTGCAAGAACTGAGTGAAAAGAACACAGCTGTTGTCTGCTTTCTCTTTCTGTTGCTGAAGAATTTCCCATTGTTTGTCACCTACCTATTGCTCAGGGTGTTGCCTTGATCCTGGTACCCCTTCATGTATGTTGGAAACATCTATTTAGAAACCCTAAAAACGCCCTTTGTTTCAGCCTGTGTGTGTGTGTGGGGGAGCAATGAGAAGAAACCCTTGACCAAACCTCTTACCCTTTCCTATTTCCTCTTTATTGGAAGAGACCGCGAGGTGGGGCGATGGGTGGGGCGGGAGTGAGGGTCGGCAAAGGAGTCCAGCTCCACTTTGGGAAATCCAGCTCACGTTTTGTCTCTCTCTCAGCGGTCCGGGGTCCCGCGAAGGCTCAGACCCAGCTTCACTCCCGTAGGTCCGTCCCGGGGAGAAGTTTGCTGCTCGAGGGGCTGACCTGGCTGACTTCCGCGGCGCTGTCCTCCCCAGCGCCGCCTTGGGCCCGCAGCCGCTGGCCCCCCGGCTCCGAGTCTTCTCCTCTGGGACGCCCCCTGCCCCACCACAGTCATGCGACTCTACCTGCCTGGCCACCGCGGACCTTTGGCAAGCAACTGCTCGCCCGGGGGTCTCTGGCCCTGACCCTGCCAGAGCCGGTAGCTGTCCGCCGGGGCCCACCCGCTCCCCTCGCGCGCGCCGGCACTCCGGGCCCCGAAGTTTTGGGAAGCAGCAGGACTTGGAAAGTTTGCCCGAGGGCTGTGGCTGGCGTGCAGCCCGAGGGGCGCGCGCAGTCCGGGGGGCGCACGCGGGACTGTGGTGAGTGGAGGCCCTGCAGAGGGCAGGGGACCCGGGAGGAGCGGGACGCCGCGCTGAGGCCAGAGGAGGTGCGCGGCGGCCCTCCGCGGGCGCTGCCCCGAGCTGGGCGCCGGCGGGTCGCCCTGCCCGGGCGGCACGGGTGAGCCTGCTCCCCGCTGCGACCCCCGGCCCGGGGCGCTGGGGCGCGTTGGCTGCGGTGGAAGACAATGCTAGGTCCGGGGACCTGGCCAGCAGCCTGGCGGCGCGGCGGCGGGCAGAGCGGGGCGCCTCTGGCTCGGACACTGGGCTCCGCTGCGTGGGCCTGGGAGGGGCGGCCCCTGAAGAGTCCCAAGCTCGTGCAGCGCTTTCCCGGAGCGTCCGAGATTGGGGTGCCTCTGGTTGAGGAGACGGACGAGGCTATGCTAGTGGCGGGCGGCCCCCAACAAGCTTTCTGCCTGGCGCCCGCGCTCGTGCGGGAGCTGGTGTCTCGGGGAAGGGGCTCCAGGGCGCATCGTTGGGTTTTGGAGTGGGGGCAGTGGAGGGCGCAGCGAGGTGGTGATACCAGGGTGGGGGTCGGGGGGATAGAGGTTTGAATGTAAGCTCTGTCAAAATGGCTTTCCAGGGAAAACCCAAAACGTTTTCTAGCATCCCCCTCGCGCCCCCCCCCCCCCTCCGCGGTCTCCGAAGCGATGGCCGTGCGGTCTCCTCAGTTCCCCTCGGGCCGGATCGGGAGCCAGCCTGGGGTGGGAGGTGCGGGGAGGTGGGTGCTGGCGGTCGGCTGTGCGGCACGTGGGGACCTGGGCCCCACTGGAGGAGAGGCAGAAGGGGTGGCTAGGGCCCCCTCACTTCACGTGTAGGGGAAGGGAAAGGGCTGGAGCGCTGGCGTGTGCGCGCGCGCACTCCCCCCGCTTCCCACTCCCCCTCCTTCCTTCAGCCACCCCATTTTCACTTCTCGAAAGGCGGGGAATGCCACATACCGTAGTTCTCCGGGAAACGGTCCGCAAGGAGCCGGCCGAAACCTGTACCCCCCCCCCCCGCACCCCCCCGCACCCCCCTCCCCGTGCATAGAGACACAAAACCTGGGTATTTCTGACCCCGTAGAGACGACGGGCTCTGGTTGAAGGGAGATGCAAGTTAGACCTGGAAGGCGCCCTCCGAGCCCCCTAACTCCTCTTCCTCCCAAACTAGCCTTCTTGAGGAGGTCACTTCTTCCCCTCTGCGGCCGCCTCTTGCAGAGATCATCGTTACGGTTGATTTATGGGCAAATGTTTGAAAAGTGCTTCGAGACCTGTAGACAGGGAGGTGTGCAGCGGTGGACCCGTGGGGGTGTGCCGCAGCACGCACTCCCAGGCGCCCGCTGGCGGGAGGTTGGAGGTACCCAGCTGCAACTGCCAGACGCCCCAGAGCCTCCCCGTCTTCCGCCCTAAAGCACAGTTCTGGAATAAATGCACTGGCTGAGTCCTCAGGACACCAACACGAGAACATGGAAAAGCAGCTTCTCCACCAATCAGGGTTAGGGTTGTTCAGGGCATATGAGGAATTTATGGCCACAATTCCAGAAGAGCGGCACATACAGGGTTACACATAAATGCCACATTTAGGGATTGGACAGTGTTATTTCCAAGGACTCAGAAACTTAGATTATGTGATCTGTGGTTTTCTGATTTTTTTTCTCCCCTCCCCGACCTTGGTTACACATGTTAAAACCCAAGTCTCCTCCCTCCTCAATTAAGGGATCTTAATTAGCTTGTCAACTTTTGGCTTTAAAGTCATTTTATGATTTCAATTAAGCTCCAGACTCAAGGTATACAAGAGATGGCAGACACGGACCCTTTTTCTGGCAAATAATTAGTAGCTCAAACTTCAAGCTCTGGGCCCACCACTTATTGTAGTGAGAGTTAACTATTGCCCAAAGTGCCGTCCTCCCAGAATTCCTGTGTTGGAGATTTGGATCCTCACTGCCCCTGCCCTTTGTGTTTCTCCCCCTCCTCCAATCTCCTTTATCTGCTTGTCCCCTCCCCTCCCCCACCGGGGTGGGGCTGTCTTTCCTTGCCTGTTGTGCGTTGCCATCACGTCCACAGGACCCAGTCGTATTTCTTTTTTTCTTACTCTTCCCAACTTCAGTCTTTTGCTCCCAGTTGACTTGTATGATAGCTTTTATTAGTACGCACTTCTTGCATTCCGTTTCTCTGACATTTGGTCTTTATTATCAGTTTTCTTTTGGGGGGGTTTCCCCCCTCTTTGGCATTTTCTTCTCCCTCCCAATGTGTTTTCGGCCTTCCTTGTAATTTGGAAGCCCTGTTTTATCTCCATTTTCACTTCTCTTTTCACGTACCCTCTTCGGCCCCCCTCTCTGCCTCTCGCTCGGGCTAGCCTGCGAGGAGGACGTTTTACATATGGAAAGGCGCCTTTGACTAAATCTGCGGGCATTCTCCGGCCTTTCCCTCTGCGGCGACCCGCCGCTGCCGCGCGGTGAGCGCTCCCACACTTCCTGAGGCATGAAGCTCTCTAGGAACAGCAAGCAGTCCGCCCGCCTCCTCTTCCTCCAGATGCAGCACGTAGTTGCAGGAGGAAACTGAGCCAGGTGGTGCCTTTTTGAAAGAGATGTTTTCCTTCTTGTTTTTCTGTCAAGTGCTGTAGCCTTTACATTCTAGGGAGCCAAGTTGGGTGGTTATGATCTCATTCCTTTTTGCAACTAGCGCCCTGTATTCAAATACCACTTTTGTGGCTGCTGCTGGTAGTGGGAAGGACTGCAGTGTAATTTTAAGTTGATCTGCGGGCTGGATGGTTACATCTGTTCAGCCACTTCCTGCCCCGGGGGTTTTGGGAGAATCCAGAAGGAAGGATTGAAGGTGGAAGGGAATTTTGTGACTTGGTGCTGTTAATGTTGTCCTTTACAGACAACTGATACAGTTTAGAGGGTTAACTTTTTATTTTTCTAGGAAAGGTGATTATTTTAATAATTGTTGGAAAAGATCAACATCCCCCCCACACACACAACTGAAGAGAAAGTCATCTAGTAAGCTTAAATGATATTAAGGCAAAATTTCGGCCTTATTTGTTGATTAGTTGGGTTAGATTAGTTTTTGGCAATGGAATTAAATATGTGTGGATAATTGGCAGAGCCTTACATCAGCAGCCTCCTCTGGACATTTCTCCATTCTTATCTTAACCCTTTGCCCTCTAGTTTGGATTAGCAATATGTCTACTCCTATCTCATGGTGGGTTAGCCGCTTATCTCTTGGCCTAGAATGTTTAGATCTCTTTCACTCTGGTCCCCTATCTTAGAAAAACCTTTCAGAAAACATTTTATTGTGAGTTAGAAGTCTTGGTGCCCTCTGGAGAAAAGATCTGTTACCTCAGTCACGTTTCACATCCCACAGTCTTTTATTTTAATGTTTTAAGAAGAACACGTGGCGTACTGTCCATTTGTTCTTGTGAGCTCACCATGTACCTTTGTTAACAGGTCTCTTACTTCCTGCTCTAACCATGTTGTCATGTAGCTATGCCATGTAGCACACAGATTCTGCAAGATATTATAGGTAAAAGAAAAACTAATTTTGAGAAATATGAGAACATTAATTTTCATCAGAACTGGAAAGTTGAATAAGGCAAGTTGCACACAGGAGATGTAACTGTGGAAGTACTTTAGTTCTTCTCCAGAATGGTGGGATCTGTATAGACGTCCATCTCTTTAATACTTTGTTATGAATAAAATCATTAAAAAATTAAAAAGGAAATTTAATTTTAGGAAGATTATCTGGGGGCGCTCCCGTAATGAAATTTAACAGAATGGCCTATACTCTCACTCATTCCCCACTCTCACCCCACATTCAACATCATGAAAAGATTGCTCCCCTGCTCCTGAGTTCAGCTCTCAGGACAATTCAGTTGATCACAAAAGCTTACATTTCATCAGTGGAAGCAAAAGTGATCAAATCAAGGAGTCCTTATTTTGCTCTGATTGTCCATCCTTTGGCTGGGTGGAACCCAATGGTTTCTGCTCAGCAGTTGGGTTTTTCAGGGGTCATTGACCTCTGACATTCTCATAAAAGGTTGTTACCATTAAAGAGGCCACATCTTCCTGGTCTTACCCTTTTCCATTTCCTTGGTGTAGGCTCTTTTATAAGTGATAGTGTTTAAATGATAAACATCTTAATTGCAAATATGCATTTCTAAAGCACTTCTCTGTTCAATACAAAAGAACAGAAGGGGCAGAGATCAGTTTATAAATTACTTTTTAAGCTGATCCCATGACACCCTCTGGGACCCTACCAGGCGGCTTCAAAATTTTCCGGAAAAATGAGCTTAAAAGATAATGGAATTTTTCCATTTTTTGAAACCCTCTTGTGCAAATTTTAATTTTAAAAGGCTGATTGGAACACCCAGGTTATCTGCTCATTTATTTATTTAAGCAATGTGACTTTGAAAGCATTAATTTTTTTTAAAAGCAGTCTTATCTGAATTGTGTGTATTTTTGTTATCTGAAATAGATAATGTTGAATTTCTGGGCAGTGGAATCAAAATGTCCTGATAACTCAAACAGCTGGTGAAAGAAAGCAGTGGTCTTTGGAGGAAGCATCCTGTAGCTTCAAGGTTATTTATTGCTGACTTAGTGTTCTGTTTAGTACCGATTTATCACAATGTAATTTTTTCTTTTCAAATCATTTTATTGAGAGCAGTTACAATGCTATTATAATCCATACATCAAGTGTATCCGGAATATTTTCTTTAGTTTCATTACTAATGTCTAGCTAAAGGCTTTTTTTATAAAGGCACAATGCTTGGACTCTTTATTTTTTCAATGCTTGGACTTTTAATGCACTCTGAGTCCCCTTAATTATAGTGTGATAGGTGGGAACACAAACAGTATCTGGGCCTTGTTTTGTGAGATATGACAAATGGGGCTAAACTGGTTCCTTAATAATGCTATATGATAGCATTTATTGTATCTTTTTAAAAAATATTCTGGAGTTGTAAGTGGCCTTAATTTTTTAAAATCTATTTTTTATTTTAAAATTTTAAAAGTCTTTAAAAATCTATTTTTAAAAATCTACTGCATAACACTGGTAACTAAGTCTTTGTATACATTATTGCATTTTATACCCACGATCATTTGACTAGTGCTACGAGAGACTGAGAAGTTTGTCAGAATCATTTAGTTAAGAACGTGAACCGAACCCAGATCTGCCTACTTCTACAGGGCATCTTCTTGCAGTCCCCTACCTGAACTAAAATGCCTAATGAATGAAACACAATGACAAAGAAGAATGAACCCAGTGGTCCTAGACTTTTCCTTCAGAGTTGCATTGAAGCCTCCTATCAGCCTCATTTTAGAAGTCGCACTGAGTCAGAGAGGTCAGTGAGTTGCTGAAGTCATTTGGTATCACCTAGCTCATCTTGGTTGCTTTTTCTTCTTTATAACACTGGTCAGTTATCTATTTTCAATGATAGCTTCTAGTGATATACATTTTTTTCCAAATGGCACAGTAGGCAGGAAAAAGACTCACTTTCACTGTTTTTTTGTTTGTTGCTTTAGACCAAACCTTGATGTGACTGAGCTCAACTGTGGAACATCCCGATTCTCCTCGGAAGCAAGACAATCCAAAGGACCAATGACTCTGTCTCCCGTGGCCTCTCAGTGTTTCACACTCTGTAACCATGTCTCCATCCCACAATGCAAGGGCTTCTCGACCAGTCAGGAGGGAAGATCTCAACAGAAAGAAAAGCAAACAACCGAAGACGACCTCCAAGGCAACCAACAAAAAGGTGCCATCACTCAAGTCTGTGAGTCCTGGGAAAGTAAGACCATTAGTTCAAGAAAGAAATGTTAAGAAAAAAACAGAACCCAAACCACCCTTGCCGGTCAGAGGCCTTCTGACAAGAGCTGGAGCGGCACGAATGAATTCAGAAAGGAATGAGGTTCTTTTTCAGAACCCAGAATCCTTGACTAGCAATGGGTTTACAATGGCTCTCAGAAGAACCTCCCTTAGTAGGCGTCTCTCCCAGCCTCCAGTGGTTGTAACCAAACCTAAGAAAGTTCTGCCTTCTAAGAATTTAGAAAAGCAAGAGTATGAGTATAAGGTGATCACTGATGTGGGAGTAAGACACTCTGAAAATCAATCAGACCCAATGCAAGATCCCCCAATCCATCCTGACATTGATAATCTAATTGATGCACAAAAGTCATCTTTAATTACAAGTGAGAGCCAAAAGACAACCCAGGCTTGGTCCCACAGGGTTGAAGAAGCCAAACCAAACATTACCACCCACAGTGGCTCGGCAGTAGAGATCCATTCTAGGACGTTGGAAGGGACACATGAAGAAGAGCTGTTCTCGGGAGAGACATTAAAAGATATCAGTGATTACACTAGAAAGTTTACACAAGGCGCTGAATGTTCTCCTTTGCCCCAAAGCCCAGTCTCCAAGGTTACCTCTGAAAGAAACACCAGGGATCAGTTAGAAGATTTGGGTTCTCGAGTAGAATCTCTTAAGCTATCCGATTCTTACGTGGATCCCTTACAAAATGAGCATGATTGCAATCCCACGTGTAGCTTTAATAATGTTATATCTGAAATAGACTTTAGAAACTGTCTCTCAATTGGTGGGTCTGTGTATCCTACCTCTTTATTAAAACTCTTGGCAGGCTCAGAACAAGAACCCCTTGGTGCTGACGTAAACCATCAGGAGGCCCTCAAAGCTACCCTAGAGCAACAAGAAGTTTCGGGTGCTGCTCCAAATCAACAAACAATTCCTGACTCCAGCTCTGTCCTAGGTGAGGCCTGCAGTGCTACCCCACACCAATGGGAAGTTCCTGGTACTAACCCAGTCCATGGAGAGGTCCAAGGTGAGACCTCAAACTTCCCAGAGGTTCCTGGTGCTATTCCAGTCCAAGAGGAGGTCTTCAGTGCCATCCTAGACCAACAAGAAGCTCTCGGTATGAGCGGTGGTGCTGTCCCAGATGTGCCTGTCTTCTTTGCTGCTCCTCCAGACCCAAATGTTACCTGTCACGTTCTGTCAGAGTGGCCTGAACCCCAGAGCACTGTCTCCTGTGGGCTGGAGGCCCAGGGTGCTATGCAGATTTTGCCTTTGGACTGCTCAGGTCCCACTCCTCAGTCATCAACATACTCTGAGAAAAGCTTGATACCTCCATCAATGGCTCTTAGCAATAAAGAAAACGAAATGCAGGTTCACAGCAATGTTCTGCCAATTTACCCTCCCAGGTTTGCATTAGCCCCTGAAAGAGGACTGTACCAGGCTCCACTGGGTGCTCACCTCTCCCAGTCCGGTCCTAGCATATCCGTTGGAGGGAGTTCCCAGATCCACATGACCAGCACCATTGATGTTAATCTTCCACTGGTGTCACTTCCTAGTACCTCGTCTTCATCCTCCACAACTTTGCTACCTACTCTGGGAAAGAAGAAACGAAAGAGATGTGGAGTCTGTGTACCCTGCCAGCAGAAGACCAACTGTGGTGAATGTACTTACTGTAAGAATAGAAAGAACAGCCATCAGATCTGTAAGAAGAGAAAATGTGAAGAACTGAAAAAGAAACCCTCCCTCAGTGCTCCTTTGGAGGTAAGCTAATAGGCAACAGGCTGGGAGAAGAGATTTGGTTTAGTAATCTTTCAGTAGACTTTGCTTCAGTATTACATCTGTTTTGCCTTGGTGTAAAATACTGGTTTACATTATAAGATTTTATGAACTTATTTGAAATGTATCTTGTGCGGTGATGCAGCAGCATATTTTTAGAATTTGTCCTAGAAAATTAGAATGTATTGTTTTCACATTAAAAGATTTGATGGAGACATAGGGAAATTGTATGAAATGTGATTTTACAAAGATTTGCTCTATGTTGCAATTTGGCTGTGTGTGTATTTTTGGAAGTTATAGATGGTGAGTATTAAGAGTGACTGAATTAAACTTCTTTCCTTTTGAGGGAATAAAACTATGCACCAGGAAGGTTGAAACAGCCCTGGAGACATGCTCTTGCCATGCATTTTAGCAGGCAGATTTCTGCCTACTTTACATAGCTCATAGATTTATTGGAATGAAATTCACGGTGAAAATAATTTATAAATACTTCAATGATATAAAAATTAGCTAAGATTAAAGTAGATAAGTATTGATCGGCCTAGAATTTATTTAAAGGATTCTAAGGAGCTCTATTAAAAACTCTTCAGACATAAAAGATATCTTCAAATACAGTGTTTTATGAATTCTAGATAAAAATACACTTGCAATTGTATTTATCTTCTACTATGAATACTGTTGGATTATTCAAAAAGCATAATAAACCCAGGCTTACTTGTGCTTACTTACAAATCTGTAGTGAACAGTTTAACACTTTTTACCATCTCAAAGATTAATGTGAAATAAGTCACTACAGATTAGTAAAAACAAGTGAGTCCACATTTACCTTGTTTATGGGGTAATCCCTCCCTGATTACTAGTACAAGTCTAGAAGAATAGGTAGACAAAAAATATTCTGAACTTTAATTCATTCACATATTTGTATTTAATTTTAACTTAAATTACCTATTCCAAAACGCTTTGACTTCTTGAGGTCCAGTGAATTACTTAATATGGTATTTCTAGCTTATAGTCAGGGTCCTAACTCCTGTCAGATGACTGGGTGAGACTACGCAAAAACAGTGTTTGGAACAAGAATGCCAGCTTTGCCATTGGGCTGGACTTAGAATGAGTTAACCCTGAGTTGGACAAGGGAGATCCCACTTGTACTAAGGAAGAAGATCCAGAAGTGGAGAAGCTGTTCTGAGAAGCTCCTAGATCTAAGAGACACAGAAAGAGTAAGGTGACATTGAAGGTGACAAGCAGTGGCAGAGAAAGGAGACTGCAGTAGTACTGTGCTAGACTGACAGTAGACTTCAGGAGTGAGAAAACTGAGCATCATTAGGCAAGAGACTTACTGGCAGAGTGAGATGCCTCAGGGTGCTTATTAGCAGAACTTTATCACTTTTAGTTTTATAAACACATGGCTCAGTGGCAGAAGCCAAGGGATTGAGAGGACCAGGGCCAGATAGGCATGCCTGTGGGCACTGCTGGGAAGAGGTGGTCCTGACAGAACTGTAACCTGAACCTGATACTGAATTGTAATTGTCTGAGTTTTGGTGGCCATTACAATGAAATTTCCAATGTAGTGGACCAGTAGAGGGGGCTGTGGGAGGACTGGTGGTTGGTGTCAGCATGGGCAAACTGGTTGGGACAGTGGAGGCCGCTCTGACCTCAGCCTCATAAGAATCAGCCTTAGGCTGTGTTGATCTTGATCTTCCCCCCACACACTTGTGAAGATAAAGATCAGACATTGCTTTTACAATTGGTTGAGCTTTTTGTAAATAAGAGAAACATTTTACCAATAATGTAATGGTGGGCTTTTATATTGTTTCTAAAATATTTCTTATTATGAACCTTAACTGCATTGCATAATTTTACATTACTCAAGTTATTTCACACAAGGAAGTGGAATAAAAATGTGGCAGGTACTAAATGACTTTTCAATCTAGGTTGCTGTTGATTGGCCCCAACTCATAATGACCCCAAATGTGTCAGAGTAGAAGTATGGCTCACAGGACGTTCAGTGGCTAATTTTTAGGAAGTAGGTGGGCAGGCCCTTTTACTAGGGTGAACTAAACCTCTAGCTTTTTGGTTAGCAACAGTGTTAACTCATTTGTAAGTATTACCAATCTCTCATAAACAAATAAGTTCTCTTCCAGACTTGCTCTTGTTCTTGCTTTTGTGTGTGTGTTTGTGTAAAAATATTGACAACAGAATACCAGTTCTATAATTTTGATGTATTATAATTCAGTGAGTGTTTACTTTCTTCAATTCTCTTGCTATAGATGTTTAGTTCAGTGGCTTACCATCTAAATGGTACCCAATAAGAAAATTCAGTGACTTTTGGTGCCTCTTTCTTATCTCTCAGCCCTATAGATTCTTTTGTTTAATAAGATCTGAGCTCTTGTATCTCTCTGTTATCTTGGACTCTTTACTTCTGTTTTCAGTTATGATTGAGGCCTTTATCTCATTGGAATAATGCCTATATTTTCTTTATTGACAACAAATATTTATTGCACATTTGCACTATTGGGCAGCAGAGAATTCAATATGTTGAACAAATTTTCTTAGCAAACTACAAGCTCTCTCATTTTCTTTTCTTTTACTTTTTAACAGAATTATATTGATATAATTCACATCACACACATCAATAATTCTACCATGTTAAATAGAGTCGTTCACTAGTCAGCACAACCAGTCTTAGAACAGTTTCTTCTTTCTCGTCCTCTCCTCGTTAGCTAGGTTTCTTTTCGAAACCCTGACCAGGTCACACCAATCTCCTCACTTAGTACATTTTGCTCTCTTTCGCCTTCATGGTATAGATCCCCCAGACAAAAGAAATTAAAGCGAAATAGAAAAGCAAGTCAAGCAAAGTTCTCAGTGTCCTCCAATTACAGATGAAGCTTTGCTGCATTCACATGGAATACAAGACCTTCCAGCTATCAATCCAACGGATCTCTTCCTTTATGTGCCTTCCATCTCTTCTGGGTTTTATTGTCCCCACGGTTTTAGCTGTAGCCAGCTGCAAACATTTCCTCAAGTTCCTGCCCCAGTATTTGTGCCCACATCACACCCTTCTTTCTCCTATCTGACTGTATTCTACCTGTTTTCTCTCCTCACTGTTCCATAATTATCTGTGTGTGTTCTTCAAATTCCAGACGAGGTGACTTGGTTTTTCTGGAGCCTGCTTGGGCTGGCACAGAGATAGGTGCTCATTAAATATTAGTTAGTGAAATGAAAAGGGAATGTATTTATAAATCAAATAGCCAGATTTATAAGTTTAGATGTTGACGTGCTCTGTTCATAGCTCTAGCAAGCATGCAGGGCCAATGTTGTCAAACTTCATCAGTGCGGGACAATCCAATGTTTGCTGATGCATGAATGGATATCACAGTGTTGGTTGGTCATAGTATTCTTTTTTGTCATAGTATTCTAAATGCTACATATTTTAGATTAAAGAACAAAACATTTTCATTTTTGCATAATTTCAGACTTATACACAGGTTACTGGCAGATCACAGAGTATTTCTGTACATCGTTCATCCAGATTATTCAAGTGATAACATTTTATCATAATACTTTAATTTACTTCACTAATCTTTTTCATTCTCTATTTTTTTAACCTTTTCTTTTTTCCTGAACATGTAACAGTAAGTTTTACAGACATATTCCTTGCCCCTAAATTCTAGAATGTAAAAAAGTCCATGGAAAAATGGAATTAAAATACAATGAAAACTTTCTATGAACTTTTCTTTTGGAAAGATGTACTTTATTTATTTGTAAACTAGGGGTGGGGTGGGGAGGGGATCATGATGCTTGCTGTGTTTACAGGTTAAAAAAACGACTCCTACCAAAAATAGGACAAAGACACATTTATAAGATGGGGGTGGGGAGAGAGGTAGGGAGTGTCCCAATACTGTAAATTGTGTCTTAGAGGAAGAAATATTTAGGTTGCTTACAAATTCAATTCTTCAAATATCAAACAGGCTGTATATAAATGTTTAATGACACACCTAGGTTTGGTGCAGGAAAGGAGCAAGCAGACTGAGGCAGGGGACTGGAGGGAGGCGAATGAGGATGGCTGGGGTGAGGATGTGGGTGATGGCAGGAGGACTCTAGAGCCTCACACTGTCTCTGAGCAGTGGGGGCCGAGTCTTGTGGACTCTAATCCAGCAATTTGTTGCATATGATATAGTACAGATTTCTGTTTTGTGAGGGAAAAAACTTCCTATTGTGTGCTGGATGTTTTCATTGTCTCTTGAAGAACTTACCCTAATGTTCTATCCAACTTTTGGTTGAAATAAGCAGAAGTGGTTAATGAAGGTTTTCTTCATATGTATCCTGGTTTTCCTTTTTTACTTGGATTGGAAGTTTGAATTGTGTTCAGCATAATTATCATGTTTTTGGACAGAGAAATCTGCTTTTCCAGCTAGATGGCAAAACCAGTTGATGGTATTTCTCTTTCTATGAACTTTTTGAAGTCCCCTTTATATTCCTTAAAATAAGAACATTCTCTTACAAAGTCAGGAAATGAAAGTTGAAGTATTATTGTCTACTCCATAGACCTATTTCATATTTTTTGGAAGGATCCGTCTATTTATTTATTTATTTTGAAAATCATTTTATTGGGGTGCATACAACTCTTATCACAATCCATCATTTGAGTAACGCACCCTTACACATTCATTGCCCTCATCATTCTCAAAATTCGCCTTCCACTTGGGTTCCTGGAATCAGCTCATTTTCCTTTTCCTATTTCATATTTTACCAATGATCCTGTCGAACATCCCTTTACTACCCTCTGTTAATCAGCAATAGTTAAAGATTTAAAGCGATGTTGTTGAGGTACAATTGGTATCTAATAAAGTATAGTTACACAAGTTGAATTTGCCATATGCACACATCACCATTAAAGCAAAGTGCATCAGTCCCAGAGGTTTTTGGTGCTTCTTTGTATCTGTAGCCTCCCCTGCACCTCCTTCCCTGCAACCACTGATTGGTGTTCTGTCACCACCATTAGTTACGTTTGCATCTTAAAGTGTAGATCAGTTAGTTTTTTCCTACAGTTTTAGATGCCAAATACAGATTTGGGTTATATATGTTTTTGCAGAAGTCTCATGGTATCAGGAGACATCGTATGATACCAGTTTGTCGCATTGTCATCATCAGAATTTGGGCCATTCTGCTAAGGTGGACTCTTTCAAGTTTCTCCTCTCAGTGGTTAGTATGTTTAACCTACCAGTTAGCATGGAGTGGATTCTACTTCATGACAACCTCAGGTTACAGAGCAGGACTATGTGCATAGAGTTTTTAATGTTTGATTTCTTAGAAGTAGGTCAGCAGTCCCTGGGTGGACTCAAACCTCCGACCTTATAGTTAGCCATTTGGGAATAGGTTGTCTTTGTTGTATTGAGTAGACATGCTTAGTGTCGGGTATGTCTTTAGGACTAGGAAGAAGAAGCTGAAGAAACAAAGATTTTTCTTTATAGCAGACACAGAAAGAGGCTCCCCTATATCTGGATGAATCTCTAAATTCAAGCTACTGGCCTCCTATACTGTGAGAAAATAGACGCATGCTCTTAAACCCAATCAGCATTCTTTTCCCCACCTGACACCAGATGTTTTAGGCATAATGTACTCTCAGCTTTTCCCTAGTTTTGAGGTCAGCCATTAATCAAGGAAACTTGCTTCCTTTTAATGGAAAATGTTTTCTGAAAGCTAGGTGTTAATGATAGGTGTGATCATTGTTGTGACCAAAAGTTTTGGGTTTTTTTCTTTAATGCCATTTAATTAAAACATTTTTATTTATCATTTTATTGGGAGCTCTTACAGATATCATCACATTCTTTAGTTCCATCACATCAAGCAGTATTGTACGATTGCTACCACAGTTTCTTCTTTTTTTTAATCATTTTATTGGGGGCTCATACAACTTATCACAATCCATACATCCATCCATTGTATGTCAAGCACTTTTGTACATTTGTTGCCATCATCATTCTCAGAACATTTGCTTCCTGGCCATTTATCATTTTTTTTTTTCCATTTATCATGGTTTTTTTTTTTACTCCAAATCCATTTATCATTTTTAAAGAAGGAAAAAATATTAAAGTTTTTTTCTGAAGGACATAATATGATGAAATTTGTCCATTCTTTCACTGATGGGCATTTAAGTTGCTTCATATTTTTGCTATGGTGAATATTTTTTCTTATTGCTATGGTGAATTAAAATGGGTTGTATGTATTCATTCACGTCTGGGCTCCTGCTTAGTCTTCCATAATGTATGCTAAGTAAAGAGGGTTTACCATCCTTGCATCTATGGAGCACTGTGACTGTACTTCTTTTTAAAATCATTTTATTAAATTAAAAAAATTATTATTTTAAAAAATAATTTTATTGGGGACTCTCACAACTCTTATAACATATACATCATTAGACATTTTCTACTTGAGCTCTTGGTATAAGCTTACTGTTTGTTTTCTTGGCTGCCCTAGGTACTTTCAGTATTCTTTGTGGGCACCATAGTATAAATGCATCAGTTCTTCTTTGGTCTTCCTTATTCAGTGAATGATTGAATAAGGTCTTGATGGAATTCTGCCCCTCCCTGTCCACGTCCACCTAATGCACACATCATTAATCTTCAGTGTAATTCTGTTGTTGATTTGAAGCGACATTTTAGTTCATTTATTTCTGTTTATATTCTATTTTAAAGTGTCCCTAGCTAGATGATACATTTTATTTCCATCTTTCTCCTACTGAAAGATAATCTTGACAAAGCTGGTTCTGAAGGCTTCTTAGGTGTTAAATCCTGAATGCTGGAGGTAGATAGACCCACACATCCAATGGAGGGTGAAGGAACACAGGCTCTTTGAGGGAAACCCATTCTAAGAGAACAATAACCAGTTTTATTTTCATCCACAAAGTTGCTGGTTATAGTTAAGTATTTTCATCATAGTATAGAACTCTGTTGTATTGTGTGAACACAGGACATACCTATATGTCAAGTGTATAAATATATTTAATATAGTATTCCCTCCTATCTATGAAATGCTTTAAAGCAAAGAATTACTGTTGATTTATATAGGAAAATAGTTCCAGTGTTCCCAGACTCCAAAAATAACAAATATTATACCCAATTACACATGAAACCTAAAATAACACGACAAAGCAAAAGCAAGAATATATGATAAATACACAACCTATATAAAATAGAAATAACATACAGTGCAGTTTCTCGGGAAGGGACTTGTCAGTGCCTCTTGATTTGGGTATATGCTACCTCTTGCTTGCTAAAAAACGAAGTGTTGAAACCTTTCACATTTGGGAGGGGGGGCACGTAAAACTAAAAATATTTGGATTTCTTTTGGTTTGTGAAAACAGGGAGTAATTTAGATTTCGATAAAAGGGCAGAGGTGTAAAAAGAACCGTCAAAGTGGGAAATATTGGCATATCAAAACTTATTTATCCTTTTTATTGATGATGCGGTGTAGTGCTACTGTGGACATGATTCATTCATGCCTTTTATAAGACTGCATTTTGCAGGGCCTATACCTGGGCGCGAACCTTCTGGATCATATATTTAAATTTTGAGATTCTTACCAAGTAGCTGTGGTTAAGCCCATTAAAATTCATCAGCTGCTGAAGATATATTTCACATGTTTTCCAGTATTATTTTGTCTTGTTTTATTTCATTTTACCGTATTTGTAGTGGTATTATATTTCTTTAATGATCAGTGAAATAGAGCAACTTTTTTCATGTTTATTGGCTATTTTGATCACTTCTTTGAGTATCCGTCTAATGCACATTTCCAGTGGGCTTTCTTCCCTTATCGATTCACAGGCATTTCTTAGGTTTTGTGAGGAGCCTAGGTGGCCCTTCCAGTTTGACTTTGGACTGTTCGTCACATATGGGCAGTTCAAGCCCATCCAGCTGTAGGAGAGGCCAAGCTGGCCGCTCCTAGTCTCAGCAATCCTAAGAAATAAGCAATTCTGTTTTGTATTATATGGTTGCTTTGAGTCAGAATTAACGCAAGGGTTTCCTTTGGTTTTATGTTTTGTTGGCAACCCTTTGTTGACTATATGGCTGTAAATACATTTTTTTATTCTGTGATTTAGGTTTTCCCTCAATCATCTGTTTAAACAAATAGAAATTCTTAATTTTAGCTTCACCTAATTAACTTATCTTTTCCTCGGATACCGTTTAGCCTATTTAATAATTTTTTGTGAATTTTGCCTATTCTAAGGTTATAAAAATGTATTCTGTGTTTTAACCTTTTACAGTTAGAACTATAAAACATTTGGAATTGAGTTTTGTGAATGAATTTAGATAGGAGCCAATGCTCATTCTTTTAAAATAATTACTTTTATTGAGCAATGATTAATTTATACAATTCAGCATTTCAAACCTATCAAGAAGGGTTGTAAAATCAACTTTGGACCTTTTCCTCATTCTCCTATCCATTGAAGTTGACAGTTCATTCTTTTTGGTGTGAATATCTACTTGACCCAGCACCATTAGTGAGAGCACATCAACTTTGCCAATAAGTCAGGTGATGGATTAGTCGTAGGTCTGCTTCTAGAAAGTGTCACTTTTTTTGGTCTATCCTTGTATCTAGAATATCATAATTGCTATAGCTTTATATCAAGCCTTGTTGTTGTCTAAGGTCTTCAGCGTTCTTCAATATCGATTTTGCTTCTTTGCTTTCATAAAAATTTAATGTGCCTTACACAATGGATGTATGTATGGATTGTGATACGGGTTTTATGAGCCCCTAATAAAATGATTAAAAAGACATTTCTGAATCAATTTATGTTGAAATTTTTATTGTGATTATTTTGAATCTATAGATCGATTGTAGGAGAATGACATTTTTGCAATATTGATTATAGGATGCATAAATAAAATTTATTGACTTCAATAATGCATTGTAGTTTTGAGTATAGATTTATTTTATGTTTCATTTGATATTTTTTGATGCTGTTATAAATGGTTGAATGGCATATTTTTTGATACTTTAGAGTTTTGGCAAGCAAATACATTGCATGTATTTGTTTTTCACAGAATTATTTACTTTTTAAGAGTTGGGGTGAGGAAGGAAACGTATTTACAGCTTTAAAATGTTAACACTAGTTTTTTTTTGTTAGTATACACAGGAAGCAATTGCAGATTTAAAAAATCTGTTAGATTTTATTTTCTTCTAAAAAACACTTAGCGTGTTTTATGCAAATAATGCTCCGGTTATGTTTTTACATACTGCACAACTTCCATATATTATTTTAACTATCCTGTTACCTGTTAATAAGTTACCAATATGTTTTACAGACCATTCTGTTTTATGTTTCTTCTGTCCAATAATAGACTTAATGATGTCTTCTCTTCGGTGTCTGTTGACTCAGCTGCAGACCTCAGTAACCTACCTTTGGTATCCTGAGCAGCCCCTGTCCTGGCAGAATTTTTATCCTCTCCGCAAACTGATTTCTCCTCTGTAGGAATAAATGACTTTTTCTGTGCCAGAAACAGCCCTTGCTAGGGTGGCCGACCTCAGCCCAGTCAGTATGTGCTCGGATCTGTACAGGGCAGGCTCGAGAGGCCGCGGGCAGATGAGGCTGTTGAGTATTAAAGCCCATCCATGCAGCTGGCCAGCCTCCATCCACATTTATGCAACTTGAGTTCCCCTGCAGCACAGCTGCTATGGGGCAGATCTGAGAGGCCCAGACACAAGATTCACATGACCCGGTTTGCTTGGCTGGGGCAGTGTGCATCTGCCCCTTTTCTGCGACATGGGACTAGCACTGTGTGACCTGTGGAGCACTTCTATTTGCCTCGGGACACCAACTTATATTCAGGGTGTGGCAGTCTCTGGCCTGTCAGACCCTCTGTCTCTGGCACAGTAGGACCCGGGTGCACACATGCTACCAGGAACTCTGCTGCTTGCAGACTAGCTGGGAACTAACCCAGAGCAAACACACAATTTAATTGTGAATGAGTCCGACTTGCTTCTGGAAATGTCCAAGGACTGTGCGCCGTATCCATGAGCAAGTCATCCATCGCATTTACTAAGTTCTGCATTTCGGTATTAAAAGTGTATATGTATGTATGTGCTCGTTATTGATGATGTGCTCTTTGTAGGGCAGTGAGGAATATAGTAGCTCCCAAAGGTATATATATTTATTCCATTTCTCAAATAGACTAGCTAACCTATTTTGGCCACTGCTTTTCTTGGTGTTTTAAAGAAGTAAAAGCAATTTTTGATAAACTTCTTTTGGATAGTTGTTGTAGATTACATTTTGTCTCCCATAATATAATAGAATGATATTTATAAAGGGAATAAATAATTCTTCCATAGATAGCTTTAGGCCAAGATAAGAAACATGATTTGAAAAAAAAAGAAAAAGGAAATGATTTGTCTGTTGCCAAAGCTTAGTTCATTTCACTGTTCTCCATATTTATAAATACAGATAATTAAAACCACTGACTCTAACTCTTAGAGTTAGGAATTTGCTCTTGGCTAGGATAGCCATGTTTATTTGCAAGTTAGCAGCTTAGGCATATGTACTTCCCTGCGTTTTGAGCAGTCACAGAAGTAAGAGAAAATAAAGCAGGTTTTTTTTAAAAAAAGAGATTTAGAGAGTAATTTTTAGCATTGTGTAAATGTATGAAAGCAAAAGAAAATAATACATTGTATTAGGGGACTGTTTCTGAACATGGTATCTAGATTATAATAATAATTACCAATCTCTAGCCAGATGATTTTGGTAAGCCATCACATAGTAATTAAACATTAATTTAATGAAAGAAACAGTCTGTGAGCTAGTCTTTCCAATGTGAGATAATTCCTCTCGGATTTATTTCAGTTAATGTTTTTCCCAGTGTGATCAGAGTTATTTACTAGGTGCATGGTTAAAGAGCAGTATAGTAGATACCTGTAAAGTGGGCTGTTATCTCTTAGCTAATGTAAGTTTTAACTAGCGAAATCGTAATGCTTCCACTGATTCAGATTTGAAAGTTAAAGTACAAATTAGTATTACCTTATAAAATGGAACTGTTCACTGTCTTATTGAAGGCTTCTTTTCTGTGTTAACAGTCTTAATTCCAGAGATGGCACCTCAGAATCGGCTGACAGACTCAGTTTATTTTATATTTTTGGTGGGGGTAGGGAATGGGTCTGTTTTTGCCAAATGAGTTCTCAGGGTTTTGAAACAGATGGATCTCATTTCGGCATATGTTGTATATGCCATATGGAACACATTTTTTGCTACCAACTCCTTCAATTGAGGGCAGATGTTCTATGTCCTTAAATATGCTTTTAAGGAATCTCTTTGTATCACTACTGAGACTTCAGTAGCATGCTTCCCCACAGAATTGGCCATGGAAATAAAAGGCACTGGGATCGAGTCTTCTTCAATCTGTAAACCCCCAGAATGTCAACAAAAACATGCTGCACTTAACTGACCCATGATTGTTAATTTCAGGAATTTTGTCTCTGTGGTCCAAATTTTACCTTGATATTTTGTACACATTTTCTTTCCAAGAAGAAAATTGTGTGAAACTGGACCATACCTTCATGTAGTATCAGCATAATTCAATTGGAGTATTCTAATTCAAGTTAGAAACACTTAATGTGGTACTTACTTGTTCTGCTACAGAATTTAATTCTGGATCCCTTTTTGCTGCTACTTTTTTAGTTCTGAATAGTAGAATAGTGTTATTCAAACAGTTAATGGTATCGAGGTAATAAAAGTCATTGTCATTTTAAAGCAGCCAGTTCTGGGGCACTGTGATGGATATGGCAGAAGTGTTACCAGGAAGGAAAAAGGGAAATCGGTTTGCATTCTTATTACACTAAAATGAGACACAACTAGCAAATGAATCAAACTAATCTCAGCAATTCAGGGTATTACCTTGACAATGAAATGCAATGCTCAAATCATTAGAATCCAGAAAGTCTTCACCAATTATCATCAGTTCTTCAAGTCTGCTATGAAAGCAGCTAAGGCAAGTCTTGCTCTTTTCTGATTTAATTATGCCCCATAAATACTGTCTCATTGTCTTTAAAAGAAAGTCATGATGTTGTCTTGCAGAAAGTGCAATGATTAGAAATGAGATGCTTAAGGAACTTCTAAAGGCAAAGCCCAGGATTTAGGGATTACTAGCACATAGTAAGTGCTTGAGAAATGATTGACTGGATGATGTAAGATTCAGTGTATTTCTCATATAGCAATGCCTTTTCTTTGAAGTGCTGTGTAAGCCATTTTCCCCTATACAAAGACAATATAGCCTGTTAATAACTTATTCCTCCAAAACAACATTTTGGGTGTTGTTCCACATCTGTCATTTATCAAGTGTCAAAGATATTCGTATAATAAAATATCTGAAAAGCAGAAACTCAAGTCGAAAGAGGTTTTCAGGAAGGCACAGAATCCCTTAAAAATATGTAGTAAAAAGTTATCTGCCTAGGCTGTTAAAAATTACTGCCCAAGGTTCTTCCGGTGGTGAAGCGTCGGCGGATCCAGTGCCTGGCAAAATGGAGCTCGAGGCCATGAGCACAGGTATACCAGCCCGGTGAACCCGGCTGTCTTCCCCCATCTGACCGTGGTGCTCCTGGCCATTGGCATGTTCTTCACTGCCTGGTTCTTCGTTTACGAGGTGACCTCCACCAAGTACACTCGGGACATCATCTCTCTGGGGGCCTCGTTCTTTATGGGCTTTGGGGGTCCTCTTCCTGCAGCTCTGGGTGGGCATCTAAGTATGACAACCCCCAGCCTCTCAGGGCACCAACCAGCAGCTTCACTGGATCCTCCTTTTGTAAATTACACTTTGGGTCTTTTTTTACCCTTTCTGAAAGAATTGCCCCTATGCTCACAATAAAGGCAGAGGTGTGACAGTTCAAAAAAAAATTACTGCCCAAAATAAAAATTAATGCCTTTGTATTTGTGATTTATATCAAGATATAGCTTTTAGGCAGCTCAAAATTATAAAGAGGGAAAAAAAAGCATAAAAGCTCAAAAATCTTTAGGAAAACAATCTAGAAGAGTACCTACCAAACAAACTGTGTTTTCATTCATTTTTTTGATAGGTACATTAGAAAGCATGTGACTTTTACTTTTTGCATAAATGTTTTGGTGTGGTTTTAATTTTTGCATATTTATAAATTAAATCAATGCAATGTTATTTGCACTGTAGAACATTTAGAAGAAAAATATGAATCTTAATCCCCCCACCTAGATGGACAACCCTATGAATATGTTGGTATTTTTGTTTCCAGTATTTTTTTTTTGCATTTAAAAAATTACATTGAGGTATTTTTTTCACTCAGTATAGCACTGGCATTTTTCCTTATAATAAAAAATTTGTAAAGATTTTTTTTTAATATAATGAGTGCATGATATTCATTTAGGCAGTGAACACAGTTTGCTGAACTTTTATTGTCGGATGTTTTAGTTTCTTTTTTTTTTGTTTGTTTGTTTTAGTTTCTTAGGACATATCATGATTGCATACATTTTTCTATATAAACGTTGGCTCCCAATTCAGATTATTTTTTGAAACAGGGACCATTTGTTTCTTCATTTCGAGCTAGTATTAACATAACAAAATTTTTAGTATTTTTTGACTGATTTCTAAATCTTTATCATGTTTAGAAACCTAAAGTGTGTATGTAGTCTAGGGCAGTGGTCCTCAACCTTCCTAATGCTGCTATCTTCATGTTGAGATGACCCCCTACCATAACATTATTTTCGTTGCTACTTCATAACTATAATTTTGCTATTGTTAAGAATTGGGCGACCCCTGTGAAAGGATCATTTGATCTCCAAAGGGGTCATGACCCACAGGTTGAGAACCACTGGTCTAGGGTTTTCGTTTAGCAGCTCAGTCATCTTTTTCTCCCCAAAGGAGTATCTTTGTTACATTCCTTTTGGTAAGTAGCACTTAATTTAATGTCTCCTTCAACTTGGTGATTAAGCCAATATTTAATATTTCAACAAATCTCCAAACTAGTGTGACTGGATAAGTATTCAGTATATATTTTTGGCTATCATGAAGAAAGCCAAGCTTTTAAATGACTGATATTTTATTAGTGCTTTAGTACTGCTAACCTTTCCCCTTGTGTTTTTAATTAGAATGGAGAGTGTAAGATATGACAAAATAAAAAAAAATTATAAATTATCAAGGGTTCATAAGGAAGGGGGGAGCGGGGAGGGAGAGGGGGAAATGAGGAGCTGATACTAAAGGCTCAAGTAAAAATCAAATATTTTGAGAATGATGATAGCACAAATGTACAAATGTGCTTGACACATGGATGGATGGATGGATGGATGGATTGTGGTAAGAGTTGTACAAGCCCCCCAATAAAATGATTTTTTTTAAAAAGAGAACCAAGACCAATTTGATCGTAGTTTAAATACTCTCAACAGTAATGTTTCAGAAATAATAAGAAGGAATCTGGTTTGGATTCAGTGGTCCATAAACTTATTCCCCCAAAATTATGCAACACCACCTTTTTTATTATGTGGAAAATATACACCACACCTCAATTATCATAAGCTTCATTAATATAAACTCACTGTCTCTTAAGTAAGACCTTCTTCCACTTTCTTCCTCCCTCTAAATATTCTGTCTTTAAATCATTTTTGTTTGGAAAGATAGTCCATAAGATTTAGTCATGTTTTCTACCCTCAACCCCCACCCCCAAAGACAAGCATCTCGAGAAAGAGACGTTGGAGCCAAACAATTGAAGAAAGTCTTCCAGTTGTTGAAGATAAAACTTTCAGTGGATTTGCTTTTCCCTACCTAAGAACGAATCTACTTGTAGCTTGGAGCTAACTTCCCAGGAGAGGCAGAGATGCTGTGCACAAAACGTACTGCAGAGTGCCTTGAGCCAATCTCGATGCAAAGAAATCCCATATGTGTCAGAGTAGAATTGTTATGATCCCCAGAGGGTTTTCAAAGGCTGAATTTTTAAAAAGTAAACTGCCTTTATTTTCTTCTGATTAGTCTCTGGGTGTTTGTTTGTTTGTTTGTTTTTAAGCAAAAGGGAAGAAATCTATTGGAGCTCATACGGGAAATCCTAGAGGGGCCCAGCATACCCCACTGTGCAGGCATGCCCAGCAAATGTCACACCACTCTCTGTACCCCCATGTTCCAGAGGGACTCCCTTTGAGCTGAACCCCAAAGCCCCAGGACTGACTGGGGATGTATCTGGGTGGTCTTGAACCAACCAACAACTTTAAGTGAGTAATGGGCACATTGACCATTTGCACATCCAGGGACTCTGCCTGCTGTCTTGTAGTGGTATGTTATTGTTGAGTTCAGTGTATTCATTTCATTACTTTCATCTGTTTCTTGCTGCTTGGTTCGTGGTGTTTACAGGAAAGTAACTGGAGTCCTCAGAAGTAGCCAGTACAGTACACGCACTGTTTCTTGTGTCTGGGAGTGTTTTTTTCTGCTGGAGCATTTAAAAAAGATTTTAATAAATCATTTTATTGGGGGCTTTTATAGCTCTGATAACAATCTGATAACATCAATTGTATCAAGCATATTTGTACATGTGTTGCCTTCATCATTTTAAAATGTTTTCTTTCTGCTTGAGCCCTTGGCATCAGCTCCTCTTTTGTCTCCTCCCTCCCCCAGTCCTCATGGACCCCTGGTAACTGATAAATTATTATTTTCATATACTTCCCACTGATTAAGATGCATTGTGAATGAATTGGTTTTGCTGATCCCATGTGATGCAGAATTGTAGTTGTGGTTACCGGCAAGACACTATGCTGGTTATTTTTATGCCCTTCTATAATAAGAGGGTTTTGGTGTTTCTCTGTGTTCTAGACATTTACACTACTATGGCTTATTTTCATATCATATTTCAAGTGCAACACTGTTTTGTGGTGAGGTTTCTTTTAAAGAGCAAAGGCAGAACCAAGACAGGAGGAAGTGGAAGGAGGACAAGACAGTGGAACTAACCCATAGTTTATCCAAACCATGGAAATCTGAGTGTAGTGCATATAATTTACAATTTGAGGGGCAAAAAAGAGTGAGTTGAATATGTATGTATGTATGTGCATGTATGTGTGCGTATGTGTTTCTCCTATACCTGTGCACTTGGGCATCAGTTAATGAAGAAGTGGAAGGAGATTTGCTGACCAGGCAGCAAACCTTTAGTTTTTTTAAATTTACCTAATTCCATTTTCTAGAGATCATATTTATCACCATGAGATGTTAAGCAACAAGAAATAGAACAAAGAAAGCAAAATTTGTCATGGGTTTCCCCTCCTCCCTGCAAAAACAAAAAACCAAACCAACAATTATAAAGTCTTCATTAGCTAATTAGGTGTATAAGATTTTAAATACTGTATTAAACTTCTTTGATTATAAAACAGGAAGCGCTATTATTGTCTCTGCATGTCTGTATATATAGGTGGGATAAACAATTCAGGGGAGAAAACAACCATACCAATGGTTGGGGGCGGGGGGAGAAAGGAAAGGGAGTGTCGACCAACCCAGGGACGAGGGAACAACAAGCGATCTAAAAATCGATGGAGAGAAGGCCATAGGATGCCTGGTGGGGCTTAATCAAAGACATGACTAGGTCGTGATGCTGTGATTTTGATTTGCATCTCCCATGAGTTTGAAAGCAACTGCTTTATTTTGGCTGAATGACTAATGAGGTGAAGCATCATTTTATGTGTTGAGAAATGTCTGTTCCAGACTTTTGCTCATTTTCAATTGCATTGGGTATCTTTTTGTTAAACTAAGGATTCTTTATAGATTATATAGCTTGCACACATTTTCTCTCATTCTGTGTGTCATCTTTTAATTTTCTTGATAGTGTCTTTAGATGCACAAAAATTTTTAATTTTGATGAATTAATTGATCTATTCTTTGATAGTTGGTATTCAATCTTTTCTTATAATTTTTATGTTTATCAGTTATGCGTGCCCTTCACCTTTTAGCGTATAGAAACTTCAGTGGCTTGATTGAAGTAGTTAGGACTGTTTCTCCCTTTCATTCTTCCCCGTGGACTGCATAGCAAATGGTAGGTATCAAACAAACATTGCTTGACTTGAATGATATTGCACTTGAATGTGGAGTTGTGTTTTATATCTGAAGGCGTCAATAACGATTCTCATGCATTGAATACTTTCTAAGTGCGTAGTACTGGGTACCGACATGCTCACTGTGTCTTTTAGCCTTTACAGAAATCTTTTTAAATGAGAATTCTTTTCCTTAATTAATAAAGGCAGGTAGTGTGGTTTAGAGGGACCAAGGAATTTTCTCAAGGCCACACAGATTGCTTGGGACTGGGACCCTCAGCTTTGATGGCATGTGCTCCTGTTAACTACTGTGTTCCTAAACTAAGACAAGCAAAAACATAAAGGGTCTGGAGACTGAAGAAGAGTGAAACCAAGTGGTGGGTTGACTGATGGGTCATCACCTAAAACGTTTGCTTCTATCTTTGGGATTTGTAAAACTATGCAAGAGATAGAGTTTTAAATAAGTTTTCAAAATATATATTTTAAATTATGGACTAAAATATGGAACCACATTGAGCTTGTCAGTTCCACTGCTGCTATATTTTAAGAGTACAAGTACGCTTTTAATTTAATCTTCTTTTTCTCCGTTTGTTACTGTTTTATATTTTTTATTTTATTTTGTTGACCAGGACATACTCAGCAAAATAAACACTAATTGGACAGTTTCTTTTTTTTTCATATTTTGACATTTTTATTAATAGTTCATTTTATGGCAGGTCCTGATATATATTATAACAGTCCATGCATCCATTACATTGAGCAGGTTTGTACAAATATTGCCATCAAAAATTTCAAAACATTATCTTTTTTCTTGATCCCCTTGATATCAGTTCCTCTTTTTCCCTCCTCCCCGCCTGCCACCCTCACAAAGGACAGTTTCTAAATGTACAGTTTTGTAACAATTTGGTCACAGGATGAGCCAGATGTAGAATCCAGCTGGAGCAAAAATCAAGCTAGCTTTTATACCTCTACCTCAACTATGCTTTTTCTTTCAATTGGTAAAATCAGGGCTCTGACCTGAGTGAGGAATAGTGCATCCAACCCTGCCCTTCTTACAACTGATTGCCTATTCATAGCAAATACTTTTGTGGAAGCGATTACATTGTCTTAGATTACATCACGATGTTCACTAGGTCTAAATTGCCAAACCACTGAGAATCTTGATCCAGCCAAGTTTACACAAAACCTTAACTATCACAAGTCTCATACCACATGGTCATTACATAGTCAATCTTGTCCTCACTGCATCTACAAGAAGACTGCATCTACAAGAAGTTAAGTATCTTGCTTAAAGTCCCACAGCATCATTGGGGATTTGAGTCCCACCAACCAAGAACATAACTGATTAGATAGTATTTTGATCTTGTATAAGGTAGTTGTCATGGATTGAATTGTGTCCCCCACCCCCCAAAATATGTGTCAACCTGTCTAGGCAATGATTCTCATTATTATGTAATCATCTTCTATTTAATGATCTATCATAATGAAATCTTAACCTCCATGATGTTAAAGAGAGGTTTATTAGAGACAATCTATTTTGAGTCAGTGTCTTGAGCTTTAAGATACTAAACAAGGGAACAGTGGTCAGAGAAGAGAAACCACAGTATGACCAAGAAACAAGAGGGAGGAGCTGAGTATATCATTTGGACCCCCGGTCCTACACCCAGGGTTAATTGATGCCAAGACACACAGAGCTCTCCAATGATGTCAAGCTCACAGATGTTTAAAGGAAACCAGGATCTCCCCGCCAGAGCTTACTGATTAAGCATTTCCCTAGGGTTGGTGTCCTGAATCTGTCCTTTAGCCTCCTGAACTGTGAGCCAATAGGTTCTGTTTAGTATAGCCATTCACTTGTGGTATTTCTGCCCAGCAGCCCTAGATAACTAAGACAGTAGTACTTTAAGGTCAACAGGCATGAAATGGAGAGTATCATCTTTTCAAAATATCTAGCCAGTTTTGTTTATCTCTTACCGTGATTCTTCACACTCCTGAAAACCTACTATAATCTCATTTATTATAATGATTAACAAATGTAGTCTTATAGAAATAAAGATATATGTTTATCAGGTTAGAGATTTATCCATAGTATCAGGTTAGACAGTTTGTTTTATTATCAAATATATGCTTGAAATAACTGATACTTTGGACAAGGAAATATTAATTCATAGTTTCAAAGTACCTATTAAGAATATAAGGACTGTATTTGTATAAACGCATCAGATACAATAAAAGCACCTGTTCCAGTAAAAAAAAAAAAAGAATATAAGGACCATTTGTTTACTTTGAGCAACAAGAATTCATGTACCCATTCGATAAGTATTTAGAATCAGGTAAATCAAGCAGCCTTTTTGTTTTGTTTGAATCATTTTATTGGGGGCTCTTGCAAGTCTTATCACAATATACACATCAGTTGTATAAAGCACATTTGTACATTCATTACCCTCATCATTCTCAAAACATTTGCCCTCCACTGAAGCTCCTGGCATCAGCTCTTCATTTTACCCCTCCCTTCCTGCTCCCCCCTCCCTCATGAACCCTTGATAATTTATAAATTATTATTTTGTCATGTCTTACACTGTCTGACATCTCCCTTCACCCACTTCTTTGTTGTCTGTCCCCCAGGGAGGAGGTTATATGTAAATCCCTCCCTCCACTCTCTCTGTATCATCACTTTCACCATTGATCCTGAAGGGATTATTCTTCCTGGATTCCCTGTGTTTTCAGTTCCTATCTGTACCAGTGTACATCTTCTGGTCTAGCCAGATTTGTAAGGTAGAATTGGGATCATGACAGTGGGGTAGGGAGGAAGCATTTAGGAGCTAGAGGAAAGTTGTATGTTTCATCATTGCTACATCGCACCCTGAGTGGCTCGTCTCCTTTCCAGGACCTTTCCGTAAGGGGATGTACAGTTGCTTACAGATGGGCCTCGGGTCCCCACTCTGCACTCCCCCTCATTCACAATGATATGATTTTTTGTTCTTTGATGCCTGATACCTGATCCCATCAACACCTCATGATCGCACAGGCTAGTGTGCTTCTTCCCTGTGGGCTTTGTTGCTTCCGAGCTGGAGGGCCGCTTGTATACCTTCAAACCTTTATGGCCCCAGACATTTTATCTTTTGATAGCCAGGCACTATCAGCTTTCTTCACCACATTTGCTTACGCACCCTTCAGCAACTGTGTCAGGGAGGTGAGCACACAATTATATGATTTTTTTGTTCTTTGATGCCTCAAGCAGCCTTTGAGACTTAACTTGCCACTAAGAACTCCCCTGGAACAACCAAGTGCTAATGGAGCAAGCATGGAAATCATTGGTGCTAAAACATTTATAATAATGCAGAAAAAAATAATGGCAGATATTTTTCCCTATGTAATTTTCACACTCTAACACAATTGCTAGTTTGCCGTGCATCCCTCTTGACTTCTAAGGAGGACTGTGCTGAAATTGCCTTTTTTTGTTTTTGAAATTATCTTTTTTTTAAAAATCAGGGCACATAAATCTCATCACCTCCAATGATCACTAAAGTATCTTATGTTTCAAAATCTCAGAAGCGTCTCTTTAGACACAAATAGTGGCAACTTAGAAAAAATATCCACAGTCAGAACATCAGGAACCACTTTATTTCACAAACAAGAGTTAGTGTGCCCATTAAAAAAGTATTTGGATGTTAAAAAAATCAAATGGAATGGAAAATAGTTTAATTTTAGACATTCTGTTATTGTAAATATTATGGGATCCATGGCAAGTTGTTGTATTCCCTTCATGAAAATTTTTTTCTACCTAAATTAAGCTCCAGTTAAGAAAGTTATTTACTTTAACATTCACAGGCATTAAGCAGTGCCCCAAACAGTTGGTAATTGAAAGAGCAGCATGCCTTCTGAACCTCAGAAGCATGAGAAATGTTTTTCTAGGCAGACACGTTTTGCGTTGAAATGTGATGTAAGCCTTTAGTAGATGAATTTAGACACTAAGTTGATCTTTCTTGAGTAACCTAATATCATTTATCAAAAATATCTTATATACATATAATCTCAAAATATTTCTTTTCTTCAATTAGGAGACTTGGTTCCTACAAAGGTGTAGTCTAGCCTCAAAACCCAAGACAAACCACTCCCCTCCTTTGTAAAATGGTAGCAAATATTTGTAGTGATCAACTTAATATGAACATCACTGTTGACTCTTTAGAGGACTAGCTATAGAAAATTGAAAGCTAGGACCAAGCTTATCTACCACAACATTTCAAACAGGAATGGGATAGGACCAAGTCTTTCTCCATATAAAGGGGCTTCAAAAAAGTTCATGAAAAAGTGGAATAGAAAGATAATGGAAATTTTCTTTCTTTTTGATAATGGAGCTTTTCTATGAACTTTTTGGAGCTACTTTTTATGTATGTTCAATGATCAGCCTTCTTACCCAATTGGTAGCATATCTATTTATATACATACGTCTCCACCTCCCCACAGCCAGACTGGAGAGTGACTTCCAGCAATACCAGGCTCCATCTGTACACAGACTCTTCTTGTTTCTTTCTGTCACCTGCTCCATCCTTAGGTTTCAGTGGGCATATCACTTACTCTGAGAATCTGTCTTTCCCCAGTGTAACTTCCTGGACTCATCCGCATTCTATACTGTTCCCTGCATGATTGTTTCTGTCTCTTAAGAGACAGAATGTATAATTAATTCCCAGTGGGTAAAAGTTGTCACCCTTGTATGTCGTCCATCACTATATATATATATATATATATATATGGGAGGTGCCTAATAGTTATTAAGTCATTTTAAAACTTTCTTTCTGGTTACTAGATGGCATTGTTGTAAAACTCAATTAATACAATTAAAAACGTTTTTTCAATTAATACAATTTAAAGAATGCAATTTTGGATGTGGAGGTGATTTCAGGTTACCTCAAGAATTTTAAAAGAAGTTTTCTTTTGCTAACCTTGAAAGATCCCCACCCTATTTCTCAGGAAACTGTTCAAGTATATGTGTGTATAAGAAGTGCTTTGACACCCCAGCCCCCCCCCCCATGGGCTTGAACAACAAAACTATGGGAAGGGCATATATTAGAATGAGTAAGATATGTAAATAAAAATATTATATTAAAAAAGGAAAGAAGGCATTTTGATGATTTTGCTATTGAGGCAAACTATATAAACAGGTTGTCTAAAAAACTCAAGGACAATGTTGTTTAGAGTGAATTGCCCAGGAAGAATGGCAGAGGAGGATCCCAAAGGTACACAAGTTCATTTTGTTAAAAATATATATATTGCAAATAAATTTTCAGGGAGAACACATGCACTGGGTTAGCAACAATAAGTTGACTTCAATCTTGTCATTTACTCAATGGAAAATTGCCTTAAATAGCATCTTTTTCAGTGGTTTCTTTGTTTTTGACAAAAATACATAGATGAGTTTGTTGGGTTTCTCTGCCCACATTATGACTCTAGACACCAATAGAGGGCGTAACTGCCATTTTCGTATTAGCACTAAGAAGAGGTGAGAAGTTAGGGAAGTATATGACATCTCAACCCTGCAGTCTCGATGAGCCTTGCAGGCAATAACACCCAACTTTAAATTCTCTACTAGAATTGTGAAAAGCATGTGGCGTCCTTGAAAAATTCCTAAAGGTTGGTAATTTACAAGGGATACTTTTACACAGGTAGTTACAATAGTTGCTGCCTCCCCCAAACATGCAAGGAAGATCTAGAACCGTTTCATGGGAGATGAGTGGGTGCCAAGTATGGGAAGGATGTTTTGAGAAAGGGCGTAGTACCCTGGAGATTAATTTGGGAGAAGGTTCCCCCTCCTGTGCGGCCGCTGCTGCTACCAGCTAGGCAGGGCTTGTAAATCCAGTTTCTTGTAGACGCACAATTGCTGGTACTTAGACCAGCACAATTCTGTTAGAATTCCGACGTTCAAAGGGAACAAAGCATTTTTTTAAAAAGCATATCTCAGATACTATTAAAATAACATTCTTCGAGAAATATGAGCTGCTTATCTTCAATCCTAAAAATGAAATGTGTGCCTTTCTTTTTTTGTTGTTTATTGATTTTGAAATGTGTTTTTCAAAAAAAAAAAGAAATGTGTTTTTCTTGTTTGTTTGTTTTTAAAAAAATAATTTTATTGAGGCCTCATACAATTCTTACCACAATCCATACATGTATCCATGTGCCAAGCACATTTGTACTTCTGTTGCCATCATCATTTTCAAAACATGTGCTTTCTACTTGAGCCCTTAATATCAGCTCCTCATTTTTCCCCTTTCCTCCCCATTCCCCCCTCCCTCATGAACCCTTGATAATCTATAAATTATTAGTATTTGAAATGTGTGTTCTTCAAAGGTTTTATTTAAGGCAATTTGGGGATATTTGCAAATGCATATTGTCAGGTGTTGAGAATGAATAAGAAGTCAGCTGTGTAACCTGAAGGAAATCAGCTTGTGTCTTTGAGCCTGAGTTTCTCTACCAGTAAAACAGGCTAAATTTTCTCTAAGATTCCATTCTTTTCGCTTTGCAATCCTATGCTTTTTAAAAGGTAGACTTCATTTTATAGTATATGACAGAACCTAATACACCCGAGTCACGATTAAAATTGAATACCAGGCTATATAATTTAATAGAGTACTTGTGGGAAAAGCAAATAGATTTCAGTGACAAAAACAAGTTCTGAATGACTTTCTGAGTTTCCTTTCAACAGGATCTAATTGTTAGTGGTTTTCTCTAAATGACAGTTCTCAACCTGTGGGTTGCGACCCCTCTGGGGAGTCAAATTATCCTTTCACAGGCGTCACCCGATCCATAACAGTAGCAAAATGACAGTTATGAACTAGCAAGGAAAGTAATTTTATGGTTGGGGGGGTCACCACAACATGAGGAGCTGTATTAAAGGGTCGTGGCCTTAGGAAGGTTGAAAACCACTGTTCTAAATAGTAATAAAAGAATGGAAGTGACTCTCTTGACTCTAATCCCTCAGGGGTAATTTCTGCTTATTCCATCATGACTTGCTATCACCTAAAGCCCTGAATGGAGACCATAAAATCTCTAAGCTGCATAGAGTTTGAAATTGATGGTCACAACCATTGGAGGTTATCGAGGTCATCATGGTGTCGCAGCTGTATATTTGGAGCTAATGTTAGCTCTGGTTGCTTTCATTAACTCTCATATCTAGCAGGGATGAGCTCACAGGCTTTATTCATGAACTAGTCTTACAGAACAGTACACAGAGACCTTCAACAATTGCTTAGGTGGTCCAGTGTCCGGTTACATGGCATCATTTGTATCGCGTGCAATGAAAACTCTTGTTTGTGGGCTTTAAAATATAGACTCCTCACCACTAAGGATACTCAGCATACCTAACCCCCTGAGTCTGTTTCTCTCTTATTGAGGTAATCATATGACTCACACAATGTATTGATGGATATTATACCATAACATATTCATGACCACTTAATTAAGTATTGAGCTATCAATCTGGAAAAAATGTTGATGCTCTCTAAAAAGGATACTCAAGTATTCAAAATCTGTCGTTGAAGCCCAAAGCACTTGGAGGATTTTGCACCCATTTCTAAACCTTTCTAATGTTTAGTCCTGTTTTTCTGCCTATTTACCTTTGCCCACAGAAAGCCTTTGCTTGTTCCTCAGAGGTGTGCTGCGTCTGTGGTTGTGGTTAGGACAGAATCCATTGGGATCACTGCAAGTGTTTTAGGAGGAATTGAGAACACCACACCCAATAGATTTGAGTCTAATATGAATTGGTTTGAAATTGGTGGTGAGGGGGGGCGGGGGAGAAGGGAGGTGGGTGAGGTCAAGGACATTTCAAAGTGGGAAACAACGCCTCTTTGACTCCCCGGTCCATTAAGCATGCTTTTGTGGCGAACCGAAAGGCTGGGAATCCAGGGTGATGAAATGCAGGCCTTCTGGCCCACACTCTGTTCGCAATTCCTGGTTGTGGGAATCTGTTCTGAATCCAACTGCAAGTGAAACACTCATCCGTGGCTGAATCAGCCAAAGCGGCCCCCCGCCAACCCCACTGCTGCAGCCTTGGCCCTCCGAGCCCCCACCCCCCACCCCCGTAGCGGAGCTGTCTTCCCCAGACCTGCGCAGCTGTCAAGGTGGCGGTGATAAGACCATGACCGTTCTCTGCCTTGCGTTTTGGCAGTGACCTTGAGACCAGCCAACTTACCCAGCTGCTTGCTCTCTCCTCCCTCAGCTGCTGCTGTTGCAGTGCCAGCGAGCCTGAGGGAGCGAGACTCCTTTGGCTCTGCCGTTTCTACTGGCTGGCAGGTGCCAACCAGGGTGCCCGGCTTTCCTAGCACCTACCACCCGCTGGTTGTGGTTGCCTTCCAGGTGTGTGTGGTGTGGCCCCTTGTTCCAGCCCTGGCTGTCATCCCTGACTCTGGGAAGTGGGTGGGTCTGACCACTCGCCTGTGCGAAGACCGAAGACCGGTCTCCTCCCAGAGACCTGCTTGGCAGTCCCTTGGAGCGATGCTCAGTGACAGTGACAGTTGACGTTCTTGGATGAGAGAAGAGCCAACCATTCTCTTTTTGTCCCTAGGGTCTGCCTTCTGGTAGGGCAGGGCTTCCTTTGGGGAAATGGTCACCAAAAATGCTTAGCGCCCAGAGAAATATTTTCTCTCCAGCCCCACAGTTGCCCGTATACTTTGGAAAACGCCTCCCCCATTCCTTGTGCTGCTGCTGATCTTTCCCCTTTATTATTATTATTTTTTAATCCGTTTTTGTCATTGGACATTTATTGACAGAAATCAAAGTGCTGTGTTCCTGGGCAGAGCGCCTGCTGCAAAGAGGTGTGGTTCCCGAGGAATGAGACACAGCCCAACAGCTGAGCTTACACTGTCCTCACATAACCTCCCGCCTTAAATATCGCCAATATTTAGTCTTGCCTTATAAAGTAAAAATGCACAATACCTTCCAGAGTTTAAGCAAGCCCAAATGCCCCTCTTGGCTCGGTTGTATCTCCTGTACGCTGGAGGCAGAGCAGCGCCCCCCTCCCCCCGCGCAGACCTGCTCTCGGAGTCCCGAAGAGCTTACTAATCAGGGAGACTCCGCCATCGATCCGATTGTGGAGACCTGGGGGATTTGTGTGCATTGTTTTTGCTGAAGCCTCCTGTGATTTTGCCGCGACCAGATCCTCTGCAGCGAACTCCATGTCGCAGCTTGGGGCTGCCTGTGTCCTGTGGTGAGAGTAGAGCTGCACAGGAGATCCTTTGTCTAGGCAGGGCTAGGCAGAGAAGATCACTTTGGAGTTGCTAAGCTCTGCATTGCCATTGGCTGCACTCTTTGTGGGGCTGTTTTTGCAAAAGGCTTGCCCAGCACGTCTACAGTGCTGGCAGGCCAGGGCTGCCTTTCAACACCATGATAATAATACCAAAAAGCAGTTTGCAGAACCGGTCCACTAGAGAGGCTTCCTCTGCAGAAGCAAGCAAGATGGCTACCTCGTGGGCTTCGCTGTGAAGAATGCAGAAGCTAATTAAGACAGACTTTAAGGGGAAAAAGGGTATTTCCCCACTTCATCTTTCTGCAAGGCTTTTTTTCCAGTGACTTTGGGAATATACATTTTTACATAAGCTCGTGAGACTCTGCCTAGCAACATGCTGGTGATTTAAAATGGCATTAGTAGTTTTACAGGGAAATTGCCAAAAATTTAGGGGGGGTGTGTGGGAGTTATTTTTTTCTTAAATGGAGGCTCATTTTGCAATTTGATTTTTTTTAGGTTATTAAAGAAAACAAGAGGCCCCAGAGGGAAAAGAAGCCCAAAGTTTTAAAGGTAATTAGCTATTGATTAAATAATATTTATATATTTTTCCATTTCATAGAGTATTTTGCTGTCACTTGGGGGTAAATTTGGAGTACAGTGGATTTCGATCTTCCCAGATTTTCAGCTGACAAATGCATTTTCACACAACTGAAGTGTCCTCACATTTCCCCCCTATGTGCTGCATAATGTACATTTGCATCCTTATTGCCAACTCCACTCAGGTCTGCACAAGGAGAAGTTTATATGCAAAGTGTTGTGAATAAAATTTGTTTTTCTTTGTAGCATCTGCATTTGTGTTGCATCAGTGTGTCAACTTAGGCTCAGTAGGAGAAAGGTACTGTTTGAAGTTGACAGCTCTAATCCATTGTGATTTTAATAGACCTTCTATTAGACACTATTTAAAATGGGGGGTGTTTCTGTAAGGGGGGGAAAAGCTTTCAAAAGCTCTTCGTTCAACTTAAAATGTGTAAGCCAATGAGGTGTTTTTATTCTTCAAATCATTTTATTGGGGTCTTACAGCTCTCATCACATCCATCTATTCAATGAGATCTTAAACACTCAAATTATCATTGCTGAATCCCAAGATCTCATTATATCATCTTTAATTTTGACATTCATAGGCTATTGAAATATGCAGATTTTCCTTATTTTCAGTAGTTTGCCCAATGAGTGTTTAGTAGTAGCCTAATTCTGTCATCTGATGAGCTGGATCCTGTGTTTGGAAGGGTTAATTTAAAAGGATATGGCACAGCCACAAGTTGAAGGCTAGCTTTGGTCTAGCAAATAGGTGTCGATGTGGTCAAGACTTCAAGTGATAGAAAAATCACGATTGTAAAAATAAGCAATCTGAGCAAGCAGCCTTTCTAATTCATTCAAAGCAGTAAAATGCATACACATATTGCAATAAAACCACGGATCCTTAAAATTATACAATGTATATTTAATTTAAAACATTTAACCCAATCATAGTTTTTTTTGCAAAATAAAGTTTTCATGCTCAAGGCGGAACAACATGTTGAGTTATGGTTGTGACACAATTTGTGCCTCATTTGTTTCTCCAATGTAAATCGAAAATGTTCTTGAAATGGAGAAGCAGACCTTGCATTGTTTTCTATTACCTTACCACCTCCAGGTTTTTTTTGTTTGTTTCCTGTGTGTATGCAGCATTGCCATGTGCAATTTGATCAGCCAACAAGTATTTATTTAATATTTACCACACCGTCGGCAATGTGCTGAGCACTGTGCATTGAGTGAAATGCTTGGCACAGGTTCTCGTTGGGCTAGGGCAAATAGCATCAAACCGTTTGCTGTTTTCTTTGGCATATTAATCCATCCACTTCCTCTTAAACTCTTTCCCTCTTTCAAATACACAGGACTTTATTTTCTGAAAATCCTACTTGTGTTTTTTAATCTCCTACAATTTCTGTGTTGTTTGTATCTGTCCTAGGCATTTTGCCTCTTAACTTCTTCAAGTGAGAAATATTTATTGCCTTGTTGTTATAAATGGCTCTCCAATTAGGGGTGGAAGGGTTGTAAACTACATAGAGAAACTAACATAGATCAAACGTGGTAGCTAAAGTTCTCCCACCTTTGGTAGGAAGTGGAACTAGTCTTTAGAGCACTATTTAATTCTATGTTTATTTTGTTAGACTGTGGGTGTCCTGTCATCTGAAATAAATTTCAGAAGTAAATATACAATGTGTTATTTCTTTAGGGAATCATAGCAGCAAACTCTAGCTGCTGCTTCTTTATTTCTTTAATAAGTGTCTGGGTGGCCAGGTTTCATCTGCCACAGCAAGCCCAACTGAATTGCTGCTCCCCTGCCCTTTGTACTTAGTCATTATTGAATAAGAGTAGGAAAATTTTCAAAAAAGAATATAAACAAACAAATAAAATCCCCTGGTTGTCAGCATTTAAAATATTTTCTGTAATTTTCCATCAGGAATAATGTTTTGTGTTCTTGTCCAATAAAACCTCCATTTCTTAGCTCCAAAGCAGAAATACTGAAAATGTTTAGATTTTAGCTTAGTAGGTAAAACATTTAGCTAGGAAAAAGTACAGTATTATACTTCGAAGGAGATGCTAAACAAATGAAGTCTGTATTTGTGAGAGAAGGTTTTCTGAAAGATGATGTTACTCCAGATGGCAGCTACCTGAGGGAATCAGCCATGGGAATCCCACAGGCTACAACTTGGTCTCTTTCACACTTCCCTGTCTGCTCTTGGGTATCACGCCAGACATGTCGTCTGCTCCCTTTGGCTGTCACCTCCTGCTCTTCAAATCCCTTGGATTCTTTGCTTTTTCAGCCTGAAGGCTATAGAACATACATAGCGTGAAGGCTACAGGTAACATTATCTAGAACAGCAGTTCTCAACCTGGGGTTCACGACCCCTTTGGGGGTCGAATGACCCTTTCACTGGGGTTGCCCGATTCATTACAATAGCAAAATTACAGTTATGAAGTAGCAATGAAGATAATTTTATGGTTGGGGGGTCACCACACCATGAGGAACTGTATTCAAAGGTCACGGCATTAGGAAGATTGAGAACCACTGTATTAGGAAGTAGTTTGATAGAGAAGCTGATTAAGGAAATTGGGTGTAGACTTTGTTACTTGTTCTATTGTACTCTGATCTTGAGTACTAAACATTAAATCTCATTTGTAGGAATGAAGTTCTCTGATATGCCATATATTTCTTCTATTAAAAAGAAATCTTTGTAGGGGGGAGCGCGGAGGGAGGGGGAAATGAGGAGCTGATACCAAGGGCTCAAGTGGAAGGCAAATGTTATGAGAATGATGATGGCAACAAATGTACATATGCGCTTGACACAATGGATGTATGTATGGATAATGATAAGAATTGTATGAGCCCCCAATAAAATGATTTTTTTAAAAAGAAATCTTTGAAATCATCCTACTATTATTCAGCTTTTGTAACTATAAACAACAGTCTCTCATTTCTGACTGGTCTTCCCCAATCTGAAATGATTGCCTGTCTCCTATCTCTCATGAATTTCACATGCCTGTGCTGGTGGGTATGGTGATGCTCATTATGAGTTGCTGCCCACACTGGGACAAGAGTACCAGCTTCCTGCTAAAGCTCTGTGTTCATTATCACTATTTTTATGTAGAGACAACAGCCTGTTAGCTATTACGCTATAATTGTTTCCTTGACTCTTTACTAAGGTACAGGTAGGAATATTCTTAGAGCAAAAGATGGATTGAAATTCAGTTGTCTGAAAATGTTGAAGTGATAATTTCAGACCTTGACACATGAACTTGGCTGTGTGACATTTAATTTGGAGTATCTTTTGGTAGAAAAAAATTTATGTAAATAATATCCCTTGGAAAAAGTCAACATAATATAATATTATTTTGAGTAAATTGTCAGTTAAGGAACACTGGAGAAATTCAGATAGTACAACAATTGTGGTAATTGAATAGAACTTTTAAAAGGAATTATTTTAAAAGGTATGACTTGGGAGAGATAACATTTAAGAGTGATGAAGTAACCCAGGACTAGCACCAGTAGAAAACCTACTGTTAGCACAAGTCAGAACCCAAATAGAGTATTAGTTGAAATTAAATGGTATAAACAGTGGCCTTTGTGGTAGCTTTTGGTAGAGGGATACTTCAGCATGGACAGTCATAGTTTGGGGGAGTGGGTGTGGGGGTGAATATTCTGCCCTCCAGACTCCTGCTGCTTTTATCAGTTGATCTCATTTGGAAAGTTTGACGGGGGAAAGAACTTTCTGTAACACAAATATAACCAGCATTGGTAATAACCATATTGGTCATGTCAGAGGGCTGAAACTATCACTAGAACCATGGACAGGTAAGATGAAACATTAGGGAAGGTTGGCTAGACGACCAGATAAGAACTGTTTGCAATCCATCTGTATATTAAAATCACTCCATAGTAAAATGTATGATCATCCCTAAGAAGGTGCTATAAGGATATGTGTTAGATATTTTTTTCTTGATAGAGGACATTTCCTAGGAACTTGGTTATAAAATATCATCAAAGTAGTATTTGGAAGGACTAGCTGAACAAATAGAAATGTCAGTGGATATTAAGTTGGGAATCCTTCTAGAAATAGTGATTAAGAAAAAGGAAAAAAAATGAAAGAAAGAAGTGATCTTCCTTAGGCATTACTGGTCTTCATGGTTTCCTTACTCCTAATGCTTGCTGACAAAGGAGAAGTTTGGGGTGAGGCATACTATAAATATCTAACCAGGAGAGGACAACAGACTTAGTTGCATGTGGTGATGCTTATATGAGGTAGTTTCAAAATTTCATAGAAAAATGGAAACAAAGGTTCATGGCTTTTCCCCCATTGACATTTGAAGCCCCCTTCTTTGTATTTTTGAAACATTTTTTAAAAAGTCAACTTGAAAATGAATTATATTCTTACCTCGTCTTGACTCACATGACACTATCATTATAATATTTAATATACCCTGACAGGTAGCATATGCTGTGTAAATATTCCCCTCCTGAATAATACATACGTTTCCATCTTGCACTGAGTGCTAGACTTACAATAGTGAGCCCTGGTGGTGTAGTGGTTCCATGTTGGGCTGTGATCTGCATGGCCAGTAGTTCGAAACCACCGGCAGCTCCGTGAACGAAAGACTGGGCTTTCTACTCCCATTCACAGTTGCAGTGTGGGAAACTCACAGGGGGTCGTCACGAGTCAGCACTGACTCTATGGCAGCGAGTGGGAGGGTTGCAATGGTCAACGAATCAATCTGCGTTCTAGTCTCAAGGAAAGGGCAGGCAAAAATATATTAAGAACAATGAATAAAATAACACATGATGATACATATTTTCAAGGAAACAAAAAGAAAAGTGCTGAGATGGAAAACACTATGCAAGGAAATTTAGTGTTTTTGAGACTTATTCTCATCGTCTGTGATAGCGTTCCTCATAGTGAGTGGCAGGCACCACACCCCAAGGGCACCCTGGGTTGGTGAGGAGGGGGCTGCAAAAGCAAATACATTATATCCAGGATGATGGGCTATATTAGAAAAGTTTTGTACTGTATCCTTGAGGGTGCTCAGTGATTTTTTTTTTTTATTCTTGAAAAGGGGGCAGTAGGCAAAATAAGTCTTAGAATCTATCATCTATTACATGCTGAATAAGAATAAGCTAGAAAGTATTGCTTTTAGAGCGCCAGCTCACACGTGCCAGGGGATACTTTAAAGAAACATGACTCACCATGTCTCTGCTCTCATTGAATGGCTGGAAACAAGTTTTCTCAGCAATACACTCGTCTTGGACTCATTAGGATGCCTTCCCAAAATAAAACCCCGAGAAAACTCCCTGCATCAGGTTGATTCTGAATTATACCCTATAAGACAGGGTAGAACTGCCCTTGCAGGTTCCCGAGACCATAAATGTTGAACTGGAGTAGAAAGAGCATCCCTCTTTCCCCGAGTGGCTGCTGATTTTGAACCGCTATCCACGTGGATTAAGTCTAATGCCTAACCATGGCACCACCAGAGCGCCCAACAGAGGGCCCTCTTGAACGTGGCTCTGAGAGGGTGTGCTGGGCCAGTTTAATTCAAAACAGAGACAACAAAATTTTGAAGGGGGAAAATCTAGACAAATTTTCTCAAAGAATTCAGGTTTTTAAAATTAGAAAACTGAATTCGTCCATGAGAAGGCATCATTCATGGGTTTCTCAGATTTTGCATCAGTTTTTGTTTTCAATTTAGCCTTGACTCTATACTAGTCAGTTAATAAGTCAGTAATTTACAACTGAGTTACCGTATTAATTTTTTTAAAAGTCATTAAGGTAAAAAATGAAAAGCAACAGTTGGTTAAGAGGATACAGAAGCTTCCTACCCATTTATCTACAACTTTGTTTCAGTTTGTAAAAGAAATAACTGGTACAATGATAACGTTTTCTTGCCTCTGGTTATAATGTAACATGCTTTAACTTTGAGCAACATGTTTCAAATATCACTGTTTGATCAAATACCGGGCTTGACTGAGGTTCAAAACCTGCCGTGTTGGTAGACTTCTTCATAATCCCAGGTAACTGACTACACCTGGCACAACAGGCGAATGGAGGTAGGTGGAGTCAGTGTCCGCAAGAGGATACAAACTTTCAAAACCATGTAAATGGGAAAACAAACAAAACGATCTATATAAATGAGAGCAAGATAATGTCAATACAGGACATTTATATAAGTATAACGTTTTCTCTTACAGTTTAACACATTGACGTTATTGCTTTTTTCTTCTTCCCATTATTTACTACGCATGCACTACTGTTATTGACACAACCTAAGGCCTGCTTGGCCTTGTGGTTTACATACCCAAATTTGTAACAGAGTATATTCCCCGACAGGATCATACTGATTTCCAGGCTGGGTTTTTGGCTAAGCCAGCTCCTGCATGTCCGGATTCATTTATCATTCAAGCATGTACATTTCCAGTGACTCAATATTCATGTCAACTCTGTTTCTGATTGGAATGGACCCAATAAGAATAAGTAAACAAAATTAAATTTGGGTTGGATAGGATTGAGAAACCTTTTACATTCATTCAGGCTGAAAAACAAATAAGCAAATTTTAAAAAACTGGGAAATTCTTCCTACTTCAGGAAAGAACATATTCCAAATATCTTGAATAGTACTTAAGCTCATGTGATGCTGTGCTTGTTCTGACAGAATTGGGTCAATACACAATTATCCAAAGTCTAATTGTCTTGTTCTATAGCTTTCCATATATTGACTATATTTTCAAGTGCCAGTTGAAGACAGACAAATAACTTGTAATACACGAGAAGTCTTATTAAAATGTTTAGTATTGATCTCAATCCATTTAAAAAATATGGTAAATTTAATACTTTTTCAAAGGAATGCCTTTTTACCCTAAAGGATGCCATCTTCTTTTTCTTCTTCGAGCGGCACTAACACTATTCACCATGCAGAGCCATCACTGTTCTCTCTGCGGCACTAACACTATTCACCATGCAGAGCCATCACTGTCTCTCTCTCTTACTTTTCTCTTTCTGTTGGAATATCAGATGATGGGAAAATTGAAAGAGTAGTACATTGATCATAATTAAAAAAACATTATGTTAGAGCTGTCTTGGGTTCTAGAAAATCCAGGGAATTCTAATTTTTATTGTTTTTATGTATTTTCTTGACATCAGCATGTCTCACCTAGAAAATTGAAAATTATTAGACATTCTCACTATTTGATGGAAGACGCTTAATGTAGTCAGTTGAATATATTTCCAATTGTGCCCAAAAAGTGTCTTTTTAGTAGTCTCCCCCAAAAGCCCAGCATCTACCCCTAGATTAAGCTTCACATTTGATTTTCATGTTTCTTTCCTTTTTAATATATTATCCCATCATTTTGTGTTTGTGTACATATATGTGTCTGTGTACCTTTATTGACTGATAATTTTGAGGGGGGGATTGCTTCTATTTATATATACTCTTTTGAGTGAAATATAAAGTAACCTGTATAACTTGACAGTAAACTTTAGGTGTCAGATAGGTAACCCAGTCATATTTATAAGTTATGACATTTGATGGACATTAAATAAAGCCTAAGTTCTTTTTTTCCTCTAGTTCTTTTTAATTTTTTTTTTTACATTTTATTAGGGGCTCATACAACTCTTATCACAATCTATGTATATACATACATCAATTGTATAAAGCACATCCGTACACTCCCTGCCCTAATCACTGTCAAAGCATTTGCTCTCCACTTAAGCCCCTTGCATCAGGTCCCCCTTTTTTCCCCCTCCCTCCCCGCTCCCCCCTCCCCCACGACTTTATTTTTCTTGTAATCACTTTATTGGGGGCTCATACAACTCTTAGCACAATCCATCCATACATCTACTGTGTCAAGCACATTTGTACATTTGTTGGTAGCAGCTCCTCATTTTTCCCTTCCCTCCCCATTCCCCTTTCCCTCGTGAACCCTTGATAATTTATAATTTTTTTAATCATTAGGGGCTCATACAGCTTTTATCATAATCTTTATATACATCAATTGTGTAAAGTACATTTGCACATTCATTGCCCTCATTATTCTCAAAACATTTACTCTCCACCTGAGCCCCTGGCATCAGCTCCTGAATTTTTCCCTCCTTCCCTGCTCACTCCTCCCTTGTGAACCCTTGATAATTTATAAATTATTTTGTCATATCTTGCACTCTCTGACCTCTCCCTTCACCCACTTTTCTGTTGTCTGTCCCCCAGAGAAGAAGTTATATGTAGAGCCTCGTAATTGTTTCCCCTTTCCAACCTTGACCCTCTCAGGATCGCCACTCACATCACTGGTCCTGAAGGGATTATCCGCCCTGGATTCTCTGTGTTTCCAGTTCTTATTTGTACCAGTGTACACCCCCTGGTTTACCCAGATTTGTAAGGTTGAATTGGGATCATGATAGTGTGGGGGGTGGGTGGAGAAGCATTTAGGAACTAGAGCAAAGTTGTATGTTTTATTGTTGCTACACCGTACCCTGATAGGCTTGTCTCCTCCTCACGACCCTTCTGATGATGTCTGATACCTGATCCCTTCAACACCTTGTGATGGCACAGACTGGTGTGTTTCTTCCATGTGGGCTTTGTTGCTTCTGAGCTAGATGGCAGCTTGTTTACCTTCAAGCCATTAAGACACAAGCCGGGCACCATCAGCTTTCTTCGCCCATCGCCACATTTGCTTGTGAACCCATTTGTCTTCTGTGATTGTGTCGGGAAGGTGAGCATCAAGAAATGCCAGTTCAATAGAGTAAAGTCTTTTTGTATTGAGGGAGTACTTGAGTGGAGGCCCAATGTCCATCTGCTACTTTAATACTAAACCTATAAATACATGCACATGCATCTATTTCTCCATCCTCATTGTACATGCCTTTGTTTAGACCTCTATAAATGCCCTTTGCCTCCTAGTTCTTTCTTCTATTTGCTTTTACCTCTCCTCTTGTCCCACTATCATGTTCAGCCTTCATTTGGGTTTCAGTAATTCCTCTTGGTTACATTTCCCTTGGCCACGCCCTACCAGGCCTCCTACACCCTCCTCATCACCGATTTGGATCACTTGTTGTTCCCTTGTCCCTGAGTTTGTTAACACCACTTTCTTTCCCCCTGTCTACCCCTCTCCCATGTCCCCCCTGGAACCGTAGGTCCTGTTGTTTTCTCCTCCAGTTTGTTCATCCAGCCTATCTTATTTAGACAGACTTGCAGAGATAATAACATGCACAAAGAAAAAGATCAAAACAAACCAACAAAAAACAACAACACCAAAAGCCAATGATAAAACAACAACAACACAGAAAAGCATGTAGTTAGTTCAAGGACAGTTTGTTGGCTTTTAGGAGTGTTTTCCCATCTTGTTTCCCCCTCCTTCTTAGTTGGCTACCATATGTATCCTTGGATTTGGCTGGCCCCTGCCATACTACCTGGTCCCCGCCCCAGGAATGGTTGTATACAGTAGTTTTTTTCCTATGCCCGATTTGCATTTTTTAAGCTTAGCTCAGCACTTGTCCTTTGTGCTTGGCTCACTTAGTATAATTTCCTCCAGTTCTTCCCATGCAGCGATGCGCTTCATACATTCACCACAGTTTTTTCGCAATGTGTAGTACTCTGTTGTATGTATGTACCACAGTTTTTTAATCCATTGGTCAGTTGATGGAAATTTGACTTGTTTCCAACTCCTTGCAATTGTGAACTGTGCTGCAATGAACATTGGAGCACAGATCAGATGTCTGGCTGTGGTTTGATTCTTGCATCTTCTGGGAATATGCCCCGTAGGGGGATTGCTGGGTCGTAGGGTACCTCGATTTCCACCTAAGTTCTTATTTAAAGAAAATATGCTGCAATTGCAATAAACTCAGATTAAACTGACCCAAAGAAGTGGTATTGATAGAACTTTGGATAAGTACAAAAATGTTATTAACTTGAATTCATTGGGTTGAAGTAAAGGCTTTGGTGAACTTAATAAAACATTAAGATTGTTTGCTGATTAAGATAAAAGGGAACTATATATCAAAATGTTTTTTTTAATCATTCAGTTTATTAAATCAAGTTTATGCCTTCACTTAATGGACACTAAAATATTGCACTGCAGGTTAGAACATTTCATCACAAATTTAATCTGACTAGACAGGGTTTATATAAAGTCCAAAATTGATCACTTCCCTAAAACAAGTTCAGAGCCATGTACCTAGTCCACTTTCTTTAGTTTCTCATTAATAACTCAGAGAAAGTTAAGATTTCATATTTTATCTTTTCTTTGTGAGGTATCACAAATGTCTAAATGAGAAAGGTTTATTCTAAAATTAATGTTACACAGCTGGATATCATGAAGAGTGCTGTGTATTCTGCCCCTTTATTATACAAAGTTGGGCATTAATTTCTGCTAAATGTAATTCCTAGCAGAAAAGTGGCATATAAAGATTATATGTTGACCATGGTCAGGTAAAATAATGCACCTACATCTATGTGTACAGATATATTTCTGTTTTGACTTTTCATTCAGAAAACAGTCAAATGTATACTCTAGAAGTGTCCTAATCTCAACTGTGAACATGAAAAGTATCTTGTTTTCCTATCTTGTAGACTTAACTTTTTTGTTACTTGACTTCAAAAACAGAAAAACAGTAAAAGAAGCACATGTATTTTCATAACCCTTTACCCACTTGCCTCAAACATTAAACTTCTTTTATCTCTTTCTTTTCATATATATGGAAATTATATATTATATTTATATATCATATATATAATTCTCCCCCCCCCCATGACTTCTTTGAAAGTAACTTTTAGAGATGATGTTAAATACTTCAGGGTAGCAAGACAAATTGAAAAGGCATCTATAGTCTGGTAGTCAGTCATTAAATTGACATTGCTGTTGCCTAACTACTCATAAAAATATATTCAGGCTCTATCAGCTTTCCAAATAATTTCCTGTATGGCAAAAGATAATCTCAGGCCATGCATTCAATTCTAATGTTTTGTCTTTCATCTTCTTAATGTGGTATTTCCAAAGAGACGTTTTATAGAGGTCCTTCATAATCAGACTGAGGTCATGCATTTTTCGCAAGAACTGTTCAGAGTCCTTATCTACTCTGTGCGTATCAGGATGCACATGATGTCATATTGTCCTATTCCTAAGATTTTAGTATTGACCTCTTGGTAAGGTGATAACAGTCAAGTTTCTCCATTAATAAATTACTTTTTCCCCATCATTAATAAGATCTTCTGGGGAATATTTTGAGACTGTGTAAATATTGCGTTATGTTTTGGGGTACAAAAGAGACCCCATCTTGAATATAATTTAAAGAGTACATGTGTAAAGTCTTAAAAGAGACAAAGACAAGGAAAAGACAAACACATCCGGATGTGGGAGATCACCAGCGACCAACATGAGGTTAACATGGCATCTGAGGGTTCTCAATTGAGACTCCAGATAAATAGGGTATGGGGGCCAGTGAAGACATGATCACAGAAGCCTGACTGGTGGCAGATCGAGACAGCACAGTAACAAGTGGGACTACAGAAGCAGACACACCCGTGTGTGAACCCTACACATCATTAGATAGAAACCTCCCAAGACTTGCTCAGGGCCTTTCTCCCAAGCTGATAGGGCTCATTAGGAGAGACACTGCCCCTCCCTGGTTGGCCAGGAAAGGGTGGTGGCTGTCCACTCTCCAAGTCATCCTGCATGAAGGTAACATTGTCTACATTCTGGTGGGGACTCTGCAAATGGGTTTTGGGCTGCCACTGACATCCATACCCTTTAGCAAACCGAGGTGCGCAGAATTTAAGCTCTGATACAGGTTTCATTCTTATATTTTACCTATTAGTTTCCATTTTCATCTAAGTATTGGTACTGTCTTGATACTTTTAAGGCACCCTGATATTCTTGGCAGTGGTGATGACTTTAGTTTTATATTTAGATGCATCAAACTGAAGTAAGTATGTAAACATACTACTGCTCTATTTAATGTTCGATTGCACGGTGTAGCTGTATAGTTCATTTCTCTTTTTTATATTTGTGAGAATGGTCATGCCACGTGGCAAAATCATTACAATGTGCAAAGAATGCTTAAGGCGAGGGAGCACAATGAAGGGAGCAAAAGTAGGCATCAAATTCCAAGGCAGTGTGACTTAGGTTTTATCTCTTCCTTATCACGCTCTTTGTTCTTATATCTCCTCACTCTGTCCCATCTCACCAGAAACTTACAAGAGAAGCAGCACAACTCAATAAAGGAGGCAAAAATAAAGGATAACTAATCAGTCAGTACCAACCCTCTCCCTAATATATGATTTGACGAAAAAGAAAAAGAAAGATTCATGAACTATATGAGAAGCAGATTTTATAAAACACTCTTCAAAGTTTAAACAAGGGGAAAAAAACCCAAATTTTTCTGATTGAAGTTCATAACAGGAGAAATTTGGTACTATAACCCCATTTTTTGTTTATTATTTATTTATTTTGACATTTTATTAGGGGCTCATACAACTCTTATCACAATCCATACATATACATACATCAATTGTATAAAGCACATCTGTACATTCTTTGCCCTAATCATTTTCAAAGCATTTGCTCTCCTAAGCCATTTGCATCAGGTCCTCTTTTTTTTCCCTCCCTCCCCGCTGCCCTCTCCCTCATGAGCCCTTGATAATTTATACATTATTATTTTGTCATATCTTGCCCTATCCGGTGTCTCCCTTCACCCACTTCTCTGTTGTCCGTCCCCCAGGGAGGAGGTCACATGTAGATCCTTGTAATCAGTTCCCCATTTCCAACCCACTCACTCTCTACTCTCCCAGTATCGCCTCTCACACCCCTGGTTCTGAAGGTATCATCCACCCTGGATTCCCTGTGCCTCCAGCTCCCATATGCACCAGTGTACAACCTCTGCCCTATGCAGCCCTGCAAGGTAGAATTCGGATCATGGTAGTTGGTGGGGAGGAAGCATCCAGGGTCTGGGGGAAAGCTGTGTTCTTCATCAGTGCTACATCGCACCCTGACTGACTCATCTCCTCCCCTAGACCCCTCTGTGAGGGGGTCTCCAGTGGCCTACAAATGGATTTTGGGTCTCCACTCTGCACTTCCCCCTTCATATAACCCTATTTTTTACTTATTCCTTGCGCCCTTCCTTCTTTCAGCTTCTTTGGTTCTATACCTCAGATATATTTTTAATAGTTTTAAGAACTTATGATAAAGCCTGTATAGTCAAGCATATGTATAGTTTGGTATATATGGCACATAAACAGCTATCTCAATTCAGTTTGTAATTGCTACATTAGTTTGGTTTATTTAAAAAACAATATTCTATTTTGTTTTCACCATTGGCTTACTGAGCAAAGTTGATTTTCATTTGACAATTTTACACAATTGTCAGTGGTATTACTTTTTATTTTTCTTCACAATGTCAGTATTCTCTTTCATTGTGTTCTGGCTGTTTTACTGCTTTGCTGTTTAAAAGTATAGTTTGTACTCAGTGACACTTGAACATATTGATAAAGCTGCTTTGATGAGTACACGCTGAAGCACTAAATACTTCTATCACTGCAGCAAACTCTGTTTTGCCTTTGTCTGGTCAATCTTCTTCCTCTCCAGGCAACTGCTAATCTAACATTTATCACCGTAGCTTAGTTTTGCCTTTTCGGTAAATGTCTTCTAAATGGAATTTCATATGGAAGTGTTTTGTGGGAAATGGAATGGAAATTTTCCATTAAATTTCTTAAGACTCTTCATACATACAACACATTCTTGGTATCTGGTTTATCTAATCTTATAATATATAAATGAAGCAATATGTATGTATATTACACTGACATCTTTATCTTTAGTTTTTGAAAGCAGCTTTATTGAGTTTAATTTACATTCTGTAGTTAAGCCATTTAAATGAATTTTGGTATATTCACCTTTGTACATTCATCATTACAATGAATTTTACAATCTTGCTATTACCTCTCCATCCCAATATCTCACCAGCCCTAAGGAACCACTTATCTCTTCTTGCCTTCTGTCTTAGCAGATTTGTGTATCCTGGACTTTGCCTATAAAATGGAATCAAATAGTTTGAGATTTTGTGTGTCACATTTCTGTTAGCCTAATACTTTCAAGGTTGGCCTATTTTATAGCATGTATTTTTTTTTAAATTTTAACAATTTATTAGGGGCACATACAATTCTTATCACAGTTCATACATATACATACATCAATTGTATAAAGCACATCTGTACAGTCTTTGCCCTAATCATTTTTTTCTCCTCTTTTCTTTTTTTACATTTTATTAGGGACTCATACAACTCTTATCACCATCCATACATATACATACATCAATTGTATAAAGCACATCCATACATTCCCTGCCCCAATCATTCTCAAGGCATTTGCTCTCCACTTAAGCCCCTTGCATCAGGTCCTCTTTTTTTTTTCCCCTCCCTCCCCTTTCCCCCCTCCCTCATGTGCCCTTGGTAATTTATACCTCGTTATTTTGTCATATCTTGCCCTATAGCATGTATTTTTTTATTCAAAAATTTCTTACTACTCTATTTGTTGTCTGTACTCCAGGGAGGAGGTTATATGTAGATCCTTGTAATTATATGTTGATCTTTGTAATTGGTTCCCCCTTTCCAACCCACCCGCCCAGTATCACCACTCACACCACTGGTCCTAAAGGGATCATCCACCCTGGATTCCCTGTGTTTCCAGTGCCTGTCGGTGCCAGTGTACATCCTGTGGTCTAGCCAGATTTATAAGGAAAATTTTTCATGAGCTTTTTGAAGCCTCTTTGTAAATAAAGAAACCAGTGTTCCTTGGTGGTTATCAGGGGTGGGTAGAGAGTGCAGGAGGAAGCATTAATGATATAGTAATAAAAGAAACCAACAGACATTTCATTGGTCTCAACTCATAGATAAGCATAGGAGAGGGTAGAGCTGCTTTTTTGGGTATGTGAGAATAAATCATTACAGTAGCTCATAGAGGTGGGGTACCATCCTCCACAATCAAATGGGCCCAAGGGGTGGTTGTGTAATTAAGTGTGGAAATTAATGAGACATCACACAAGATAAGGCATGTGATTGCTCACCTCCCGGACAGCCATGATCTTAGCAGCCAGGTTCCTGCAGAAGGAGAGAATATATTTCCAACCAAGGCTTATATACACTCAGGGGGTGTGCACAATTACCAGTAACCATGTGTGTAACAGGAAGGAGTAGTATATTCGTTATACACACAACAGGAAGGGGACAAGCTAAGGGTATACATGCCATAGGAAGGAGAGGCAGTAGTGGCATATAGGTGACAGGAAGGCATATACATAACAAGATAAAAAACAAAAACAAACAAGATATGTGGGCTCTAGAGTCAGGATGGCAGCCTAACCTTGGCTTGACCTTAGATGTCAGGGGCATCATCCATTATCCTTTTCAGAAGGGAGTGGGCTCTCCTTAGGATGGGACAGACAATAGGGTCTGATTGCTCTAAAAGGCTGATAATCTTCAGGCAAATACCCTGAGTGCCTTAGGTTTGGAATATCTCTTGGGGGGCATCCTGGGGAACAGCTTTTCTGTTTCCCATGCACAGCCTTCTTGTCCTCCCACAGAGTAGCAAGTGGATTTAAATCAGCCTGTGGTTAGCAGCCACCAATGTTAAACCCAGTGTAAATCCTGACACGGAAATGTAAAACAGAATGCCAGTGACAAAATGTAAAGTGTTCACACTTACTGCACTAATTAAGACAAGAAGACTACAATGATTACCACAAACTAAAATTATCCCGTGAGGTCACCCTTTTGCTAAATAACATAAAACTCACAAAATAAAGATTAGGAAACCAACTGTCAAAAATTACCCTCAATTGATCATGAGAAAGTGATAAAAAGAAAAATCTCACTGCCATTGCATCAATGCTGACTCTTTAGTGACACCCCCCAGCCCCTGTGGATTTCAGAGACCATAACTGTTTGTGAAAGTAGACTACCCACTGTTTTTCTTTTGAGGAGCTGCAGGTAGTTTTGAACAGCCAAGCCTGTAGCTACTACACCACCAGGGCCCCTCACCCGAGAAGGTAAAGGAACATGAAAACTGGAGAAAGCAATGAATGGGCATGGTGACATATTATGAATATGCTACCAACATTTGTATAGAAATTGGTCAGTAGGATCTTCCTTTGTTGTGTAAGCTTATAAACCTGAAACACATTAACATATGTTTCCAGATATTTGAATGACAGAAGTGTGTGGGCACGTCCTCTGTGATACTCAGCAGTGTACTAAGTGCTCTCCTTAGAACATTTCAAATAGCTCTTGCAACAATCCTGTGAAGTCGATATGGTTGTTATCCTCATTGTCCAGATAAAAAACTAAGCGCAGAGAAGTACAGTGCTAGCCCAAGGTCATAGCAGGTGAGTTCAAGAGCAGGAGCTGAGCATAAACAATCTGATTCTCCACCCTATACTTACAGCATACTGGCAGTTTCCAGATTATGATTTATTAGCTGCTCCATTTGTAAGTCAATTTTTTAAATTGGGGGGTGGCTTTTACAGCTCTTTTCACATTCCATGCATATATCCATTGTGTCAAACATATCTTTACGTATGTTGTCATCATCTTTTCCAAAACATCTTCAAAATATTCAAATGTTTAGTAAGCTTTCTCCTGGGCACTGTTCCAGGATTGGAGATCAGAGTGATGGACAAGGTATTTGAGGAGCCTGCTCTCAAGGAGCTTCTATTCCTGTGAAGGACGATAAACTGATAAACAAAAGCAACTTGAATAGATGCTTTGTTGTTATTAGGTGCATTGAGTTGGTTTTGACTCATAGGAACTCCATGCACAACAGAATAAAAGAATAACAATTTATGCCATTAAAAAAATAGGTCTTAAAAAGCATATTGCCAAAAGTAAATTTAAGTGCACATTAAGCTTTTAGTATCAATATGAGGATGAATGAAGTTAATAGTGAGCTGACAAAGATTTTTTGATTTGTTCAATTTGAAGTACATTATAAAAGATCATTTAACACTTAAATAAATAGATGTCTGGGTCAGCTGGTGGGACTTGTTTATGAGTATACGGAGGAAACACAAAAGCAAAAACGAAACACAGGATGTTTGATGATAGTGCACAAACATTTGTAGCTGTTCTAAAATTGTTCACATTTCATATTTTTTGCCAAAATTATGCCTAACCGTAATACTGGCAGTCATTAGAAATAAGAGCATTTATTTACCCCTGACCCCCCTACGTTCTCATCTGTGCTTCAAAGTAATGGCTGACCCTTTGGTTTTTTTAGATCATTTTTTTTCTTTTTTAAGGCATAAAAGCCACACAATATTCAAGTATGACAATCTTTACTCTTTGGACTAACTTGTCACAATTTTAAAAGTCTCTTCAAGGGCGCAGTAAATGGCAGGGAGTGAATCATTCATATCTGACCAGACTATTCTTTGATGCTGGCTTTGAGAATGCATCCCAATGTCCACAGAGAATGCACACCAGAAAATGCTCACAATTAGCGGGTCTTCTTTGGGGAGTTAACAGGTTAGTACAAGTGAGGGCAGGTGAAAAGTGAAGATCCAGTCATCAATCCACAGCCACCTCTCTCCTCAACTGTCACCCATGTGCTTCTCCACTTCTCAGCCACTCAATAACCAGGTCTCCACCTTAACGGCCCAGAAGCCCAGCCCACTGCTCTGCTGCGCTGTCCCAGCCCGCTCCTCCAGTTCCGACAGTTTCCTTTCAGACACCTTGAACAACCTTTACATACAGACACCTTGAACAACCTTTACATACGCTATGCTGTATTTTAACTTGATCAGTTATTTAGTTAGGGTTTTTTCCCCCCAAGAAATCTGGAACACAAATTGTGGGGATAAATTCCATTTGTGAGCGCAAAGGGAGCTCACAGGTAGCCCCGGAGTCGGGAAACAGTTCTGATTTGCCGAAATTGGCCGTCCACAGCTTTCTGATCAGCCCTGCGCGGCGCTGCGGCCTCCCGCGTGCTTTTCCTGGGCTCTGCTCTTCCGCAGCCCCGGCTGCTGGAAGCCGGCCTCCGTGATCTGCGTGGGGATTTTTCACACCGCGGATACCAATTGTGGTGGAGCAGGTGGCGGTGGCAAATTTCTGGTGCGTTCTGGTGCGGTCCGGCCAGGGGCAGCGAGCTTCTGCCTCTGCGAGGACCATCTGAACATTGTTCTGGGGATGTGGGATGTGGGATGCGGGGATGCAGGATGCGGGAAGCCTCCGCCCACGCGCACTGAGCACTGAGCGCTCGTGGCCCGGCTACACTGCGTCTGCAAAGTGTGTTCCCATTCTTGTCGCCACCAACAGACTTTGTGACGGTAGCCAGGACATGCTCCCCCTTCTTCTCCACCAGGATCTGGCCGCGGAACGCTTCCTCTTTTACACGGCCTTTCTGGCATACTTGGCGGAGAGGAAATTCCTCGGACTGGGAAGAGGTTTCGGCTGCAGTGGGCCTTCCCCTTCTTGAGCCTCTTGCCCTTGATCTTAGCCTTCTTCACTGCGCCACTTGCTTCTGCTTTCTGACTTCAGTCTGCTTCTTGGTTTCCGGTTCTTCTCAGCCTTTTCACCTGTCACCGACTTTGCACCCCCGCCACCAACCTAAGGAAAAGAAATACGGCGTCTGGGAGGCTTCCTAATTTGCTCTGAGCATGACAGATCTTCCTAGATGCCCTCCCTCCAAGTCCAGCTCGCCTGAACATACTGTTTTGGTGGCTGGTCTACTGATGATCCTGAGATTGATCTCTCTGGCCCCGCTTCAAAGATGCTCAACCTTGTAGCCAGGCCGTGGTAACTGAAACTGGCCACTCTCCTTTATTAGTGTCACACGCGCGCCATTTACCTAGTGCCGACCGGTCATGTAGTGGGACTTAGGCACATGGGTAAACAAAACAAAATCTCCCCCAAATTCATTGCCTCAAATCTATTCTGACTCACACTGACCCTGTACGACAAGGTAAAACTGCCCCTGTGCAGTGATTTTCATCACAATTTCCTGCACTAATTTTCTCATTTGTGGATTGTACTGACTCCTGCGGGTATTAATCTTGTGTTTATCAAGTTTTCATATCTATCACTTCTTCCACATTTTTCTGACTTGATCCAACTAAAAGGGTGAGAAGTGATTCTTCTATATTTGTGGGATTTCTGCTGTAAGAAAGAGCTCTTTCATCTCCCTCATTTCTGTCTCAATAGCAGCAATGACTTGAAGTTGTTTATTTTATTCTGTGGCTCTGATAGGCGAAGGGATACCAAAATGAAAAAAACAAGTTTTTTTCAAAGCTATTCATTTAAATTTGCATACAAAACAACCTTATCACCCTAAAAGTACTTTCCATTACATTTGGAGATACATTTGTCAAATGAAATATATTCCTCAAATCTGCGATTCCATTTTTGGAAACATTTTTCAAACGTATTGGTTTGGATGGCTGACAGCACCTGCCTCGTGTTTTCTTCATTTCTTCTAGTCGTCAAATCGCTGTCCTTTCATGTCTCCCAGAGTTTGAGACAACTAAGCCGCATGGAGCAAGGTCCGATGTGTGGGGCAAGAGAGGCATGTTGCGTTTATTGGCCCAAAACTGGTGCATTCAGATGGCTGCATGAGCAGGTGCATTGTTGGGGTGGCCACTCACACGCTTGAGTGTTTCCCATAGCGCTGTCTCTGTAAGCTGTGTTCAACCTCAGAAAAGTTTCTGCAGCATTTTTACCGAGCAGGAAACAAAATTTCACAGCTGCACACGGTTCGCTTAAATCAGTCATCACAAAAACACACGGTTTTTAGCGAAATTGCTTTTATTTTAAAAAGTTCGCTGTGACCATAGAGAACATTCTCAGGCGACATCACTGGTGCACTTAATTCAAAGCAATTTGTTCAATGCTTGCCTTGAAAATGCGTTTACTATGAAAGCTCTGCTCTGACCAGTGTAATTTTGTGTGTTTGTTTGTTTTTGAGTACCTCCTTGTGTTACTGAGGGATATTTCAAAAGGCCAAGGAAGAATGTTTGGTTTTGCTAACGCAATCCCCAAGGGACAATAATAAAGCTGATGGACTAGCTGCCAAATGATACAGCATCAGGGGTCTTAAAGGCTTGAGGTTAAACAGACGGCCATCTGGCAGAAGCAGCAAGCCAATGTGGAAGAAACACACCAGCTTGTGCGATCATGAGGTGGCGCCGGGACGGGTAACAGGCATCCAAAGACCCCAAACAAACAAACCAAAAATGGATTGTTGAGAACGAGGTGGGTCTAAGCAGAAACCCAAAGCCTGTCTGTAGACAATGGGACATCCCCTCACAGAGGGGTCACCAGGAAGGGATGAGTCAATTAGTAAAGCGCCAATGAAACACACAGTTCTCCTGGTTTCTTGAGGCTTCCTCACACCCATTATCATGACCCTTGTCCTGCCTCTCACTGCAGGCTAGAATGAAACATGTGCACAGGTTCAGATAAGACATAAGAGCTTAGGACACACAGAATCCAGGAACAGGAAAGGGCGTATCGATTCCAGGATGGTAGCGGGAAGAGTATGGGAGGAAGGGGGAACCAATGCCAATGATCTACACATAACATACACACACACACACACACACGAAACTGGGGGAAAGGAGAGAGTGGTTGGTGTAAGATATGAAAATAATTTATCATTCATCAAGGGGTCACAAGGGTAGGGGGGAGGAAGGGGGAGAGAAGGAGCTTAAGTAAATGTCTAATCAGGGAAGAAAATACTTTGAAAATTATGATGGTGGCATATGTGCTTGACACTGAATGAATGTATGGATTGTGATAAGAGATGAAGAGTCCCCAATAAAAGTAAGAAGGGGGGGAAAAAGTAAATGTCTAGAGAAAATGATGGCAACATATGTACAGCTGTGCTTGATACATTGATTTATAGATCGTTATAAGAGCTGTGAGATCCCTCCATAAACTGATTTTTTTTTAAAGGCTGATGGGTAGGAAGTAAAAGGAAAACGGATAAGGAAAAATAAGAAGGACCTCCAGTTACTTCAGGTACTTACACAGGGGTTTGTAAATCATCTCACAGAAGTATTGCAGAGAGAGATTATACATACATTGCAAGGGTGGGTGAATTGTATGCCCTTTCAAGGTCTCTTCTAACTCTGAGATCCTCTCAGCAGCTTATACAGAAAACACAGATGGCCACTTCATAGCTTACTTAACAACTAAGCTTGTGCAGCACGGGGTTTGCTTCAGAGCTTGGTTAGCCTCTGGTGTGTCTGTCACCAACTCATGAGTTATCTACAGCAAAGTATACGGTACATAGAAATTCAATGCCAATCATCTAAAGTCTGCCAGATTTGATGGGTTCCACACTTTTCTGTGGGTGAGTTTTCACAGTTACAGAACTAGGTTAGCTCAAGGTGAACTTGAAGGGGATTACCTCATTAGTTAGTGGAGTCATGGTTTTCCAGTGCAAGTTCATTGGTGAGATTGGTTGCCTGCTGCTAATCCCATTTCAGAACTTGATTGTCTGAAGTTCAACCTGGAATTATTTTTATCCAGACATATTCATATTTTCAGCTTAATTATATACTTATTTCATCCCACCCCCAAATTCAGAGATATTTCCCTGAAGTAATATCATAGCCATAATGGGAATATAAAGGGGAAGTTTAAAATCTCACCTTATTGAGAAACTCCACTCTTTTCATTCCAGTTTGCACGAACTTTTTGAAGGCACTTCTTATTTTATTTGCTATTTTTATGTTCTTTTTGAGTATCACTTGAAATTCACATTTAGTTTTGTTCTCATTTATTATTGACCCCAAACTTGTTCATTACTCTGTTTCCCAATTAGTTGTTCTTATTGGAAGATCTTAGATGTAATTTGGTCAAGTTGTGCAGACTTTACATACTTTTAGCATTTCATTTTCTCTTACCAAAAATAACAAGTGTCTACTTCTTGAAAGTGATTTTCCCTCCCCATCTAGTAACCATCAACGAACTTGGCATTCTGAGTAGATGGCTATTTATGGCTCTTACTAGTGAGAGCCTATGTCAGCCTGCTTCATTTATGTTAGGAATTTTTATCCTTTGTAAGTACCACACAATTGTTTTTTTCCATTCTTCCTTTGTTTTTGCTAAAAAACAAAACTCCAACTCACTGCCATCAAATGCATTCTGACTCATAGTGACCCTGTAGGACAGGGTACAACTGCCTCTGTGGGTTTCTGGGATAATTCTTTACCAGGAGTAGAAAGCCTCATCTCCATGGAAAACCACAGTGTCTGGTGGTTTCAAACTGCTGACCTGGAGATTAGTAGCCTAATTACCCTCTTTGGTTAAGGGTTCCGTGCCTGTTTTCTTTTTGGGGAGAGGGGGGATTTTTGGCCTTTTTTTAAGGAGATTGTTTCATTTTGTTGTTGAGGTATTGAAGTTTCCTATGTATTTTAGTGATTAGACCCTTCTCATATATATTATTAGCCAAGAATTTTCCCTCACCTTGTAGGTTCCCTCTTTACCCTTTTCTTTTGTCTGCCCCTGGGTTCACTGTGATCGGTCCCCCCCCTTCTCCTTAATACACTCCCACCCCCTGCCCCCTGGTATTGCTAATCTCATTAGCGATTGGTCCTGAGGGGTTTATCTGTCCTGGATTATTTGTACCCATGTACATGCTCTGATCTAGCCGGATTTGAAGGTAGAATTGGGGTCATGATAGTGGGGGGAGGAAGCATTGAAGAACTAGAGAAAAGTTGTATGTTTCATCGCTGCTATACTTCACCCTGACTGACTCATCTCTTCCTTGTGACCCTTCTGTAACGGGATGTCCAATTGTCTACAGATGGTCTTTGGGTCTCCACATCATTTATGTTGATAGGGTTTTTTTATTCTGGGTTGTTCTTTTTTTCCCAATATGAAACACTTCAAATATTGCACAGGGCCATGCTAATAATGTCTATATCATTCCAGTTTGGGGATATGTAATGCCAAAATGAGCACTCTCTTTACTCTTTTGGTAAAGTCATTAATTTTTAGAGTCTTGGTTATTTTAAGTGGTGTTTGATAGGCTACTTATGCAAAGAACCTGATCCTCTTATATAATCATTTAAGAACTTGCTTTGGATTTATTTAGTTACTTTTGTTGCTTGATGTGAAGTTATAGTTTATCCTTGCACCGTTTGTTAATGAGCTAATTTCCCCACTGAATGTACTTCAACTCTTTGTTGATCATTAGCTGTTTATAAGTGGATGGATTTACTTTATGTTCCATTGGTGTGTGTCTGTTATTAAATCAATTACATACTATTTTATTTACTGTGTTTATATAGTATGTTTTGAGATTGGGAAATATGAATACTCCTACTATATTCTTTAGTGCTGCTTTTGGTATTTGGGGCCTCTTTATTTTCACATAAAGTTGGAGACCAGTTCAAACTAGAAAGAAATTCAATAGGATAACCAACTTATTCAAACTCACATATATGTCAGTCAACTGCAGCATAGTGTACATTCTTATCCAGTGCACATGGATATTCTGCAATAGAGACTATAATTGAGTCTCAAGCAATCCTCAATAAATTAAAAAATATTCCAAGAACATGAAGCTTTACCTTTACCATGCTGTTGTAAAATGAGAAACCGATAACAGAACAAGAAAAAATGTAAACCCCTGGATACTTAATATCATCTAAATTCTATTTGGCTAAGACATGTCACAAACAGATGAATAGCTTTTAGATAAACAAATGTAGATAAGATATAATAATTATTTATAAACTATCAAGGGACCAGGGATGGGATCGGGGAGGGAGGGGGACGGAAAAAAAAGGGAAACCGCGCTGATTCCAGGAACCCAAGTGGAAGGTGAATTATGAGAATGACGAGTGCAACGAATGTATAAGGGGTGCTTTGCTCAATTGATGTATGTACAGACTGTGATAAGAGCCTTATGAGCCCCAATAAAAAGATTTTAAAAAATAAATTAAAAAAAATTATAAGAGCTTGTTCCACTATAAAAAAAGATAAACAAATGTATTAAGGGTCTCAGATTTAATTGTTGGCCCTAATCTAAGAGCAATTAGTTCTTCTGATGAGGCCCTGCTTCTTACTTGCCCTCCTGATGTGCTCACTGAAGGTATCTTTGGGCATTATAGCAAAATGTGGTGAAGAAAATAGATGGTGCTTACCCTCAAAAATAATTGTGTCAGGGTCTTAACGCCTTTTCTTAAGACAAGCAGCCATCTAAGTGAGGTACCAGCTAAGTACACACAGAAGGAGCCTGCCGGGCTCTGTGATTTAAGGATTGTAAATAATAAAGTCCAAGAGCAGAGGAGAGAAATGCGTTAGAGCTTACATTCTGAGTACCCGTTTGTCCAGGCCCCTTTTGTAAGTGTCCTTTGAATTCTGCCAGAGCAGTGGCCATGGGTGTGAATAGTCTTCTCCGCAGACAGAGGACATTGGAAAGCACATTACCACATATGTGGTTAGGTTGAAACATAGTATCACTTGCTTGCCCTTTGATGCATTTTTAATCTTTTGGATTGAGAATGTTCTGTTTTTGTTGTTGGAGGGTTTTTTTTTATGATCTTCTTTATATGAAATCAAGGGTAGATAAATCCATAGAGATGGGAACTAGGTTTATGGCAGGGGAGGTTTGGGGGAAATGGGAGCTAATAAAAGTGGACACAAGAATGATAAAAGTGGATCACAGTGGGGCGGTGGTGCCTGCTGCTGTTACCACCCACGGTACCCCCCCCCCCCCCAGCCTGGCGCTCTGTAGCAAGCAGTGTCAGTTTTTAACCACAATGTAAAATTATGGAGGCGAGATTCCTTCCAGTGCACTTACGCTGAGTGACGCAAGATAGCAGACAGTGCAGGATTAGAAAACCCAGAGAGTGGCTTCTGCAGCTACTGATCTGAAGCAGGATGCAGATTCCGCGCAGCACTCACAGCTCCCCTAGGCTATGATCCTGAGCTAAAACCATTTCCATAGACATCCTAAACTGATGGCTGCAAGGCTTCAAAGGTCCCATCCCCTTTCAACCCCACACATCAGAATTACAGCCCTGAGGGTATGGGGAGGGGTTGGAGAAAGGGGAGCTGATAGCATTAATGACTGTGGGCAGTGAACACAGAAGTGTATGCGATTGGCTGTTGTGGATGGTGCACTGTACGATAGTGCAGTAAATGCATAAATACAATAGGGTTCCTGGTCGGTTGTGGAAGGTAGGAGATAATGGGGAGCTGATATCAAGGATTTCAAGAAGAAATATGTTTTGAAACTGATTGTGGTAGCAAATGTACACTATTACTTAATGTGATTGAAAGATGGAATGTTATATCTGTAAGAGCTCCCAATAAAATGATTTTAAAAAAGTTAATCTTAAATTCTCCGTGGTGATTGCACAACGCTATTCCACTGTTTTCACATAAATTTCATGTGTACAAGACTTAAGATAACTATTTGACAATAGAGAAAAATTAAATTTCAAAATTCAAGAGGATCAACAAAATTCACAAACCATTGTCAAACTGAAGAAAAGATGCAAATAATCAAAAAAAAAGAAATGAATGACATTACAAAATAGCCACTGACAAAAAAGAATAATGGAATATTATGAAAATTATTACTCCAGCAAATGTAAATTCCTAGAAGACATAGACAATTTTCTAAAGACTTACTACCTACTAAAATACACATAAAGAATTAGTCAATCTGAACAGATTTATTACACAAAAAGATATGTAAGTTGCCGTTTAAAAAACAAAAAAACTTTCCAGAATCAAGAAAGCTCTGGCTCTGACTGCTTATATAAAGAGCTTTACAAAACTTTCAGAAAGTATAAATTCCATTAAAAAAATCTTACTTGGCAGGGGAGACACCATGATCACGAAGGTGGTCTTCCCAGGGCGAGGCTCATCCATTGCTCTCCCAAATGTGGGAAACTCGACTGCATAATTTGTGGTAGTGGGGGACTGCGTTCGCGCTCTCCCCTGTAGGAAAAAAAAAGTTCTGTAATAAAGGAAATGAAATAATAAACCCTATTTGATTCTATGAATCAGTATAGACTTGATAACAATAAGCCAGTCAAAGACTATAAAAGAAAACACAGACTAACAGACTAATATTCTCAATGTTATTTATGCAAAATGTCTCAACTTTCTAGCTAATAATTTAACAGGGTGTCAAGAATAATATATCATTCAGTAAAATTCATAGCAAAAAACACAAGGTTGGGTCAACAGTAGAAAATCTGTCAACTTGAGAAGATTATGGCAGTAAATGTACAAATGTGTTAGACACAATGAAAGTATGTATGGATTATGATGAGTTGTACAAGTCCCCAATAAAATGATTTTTAAAAAAAAATAAACTTTGTCACCTTAATTCACCATATACCAATAGATAAAACAAAGAGAAACGATCATCTCAATTTATATAGAAAAATCATTGGATAAAATCCACAATTTCCAGATAAAATTTATCATCAAACTAGGAATAGGAGGGGAATAATTAGCATAATTAAAATTATATATGCAAAACTAATAGCCAACATTCATGTGGAATAAATAATTGATACCATTTCCTTTGACAATAGTTAGTATATTTGAAAATTTAGCTAGAGCACTAAGGAAAAAGAGGGTATCCATATTGGGAATGAAGATGTAGCCCCATTCTTATTCACAGGTGACATGATCCTTATACAGTGAAAATCCCAGAGACTCCATAGAAAGTTACTGGAAAGTTACTAATAGAAGGATTCAGAAAAGTTCCTGGGTGCAAATCAACACTCAAAAATTAGTTATGTTCTTCTAGACTAGCAAGGAGAGTTCCAAAATGGAATTGATGAAATGTTTCCATTTACAGAACCCCCCAGAAGGCTAAAAATACCCACAAAGTAACATAACCGTAGATGTCATCGCCATAAAGATAAAGTTTAAAGCAAGACAAAACAAAAACAGAATTTAAGACATCTGCATAAATGTGAGAACATTTCTCACTCACTGATTGGATGTGGAAATGTCAGTATGATCCAGAGTGATCTGTAGATATAATGTAATCCTGATTCAAAAGCCAACAACATTCTTGAAAGAAAAGGAAAAAGTCAGCTCCAATTTAGATACTATCTGGATTTTCACTCCTACTAACAATGCACTTTTCATGCCTAGAGGAGACCTGTAAGTGCCATATTTAATCCAGTTTTCAGTCCCACATGACTGCTCTTTTGCAAACTGATTTGTTTGAAGAGGTTTTGGAAGAAAAATACCTAGAGGCTCTATAGCAATTGCTTCAGTATTAGGGTCCGAATGTGTATCTGCATGAGGCTGCTTCATGCCGAGTACTGTGTTCTTTAGAGCTCCCGTTAGTGCTGCTGTTAGCAGACATCAACACTGTCTTAAGAACAGGCCACAAAAGGCTCCTTGGAAGCATTCCAGAAAGGTAAACAATAGAGGTGTGTTAGGGTCATGTAACTTTGTAATTCATAAAAGCAATGTGAGTAACATTCATTTGTACAAGATAATCCACAGTGTTTATGTGCTAGGAGACTGTCATTTTTTGTTTATTTTTATTTTCATAAAAAGATTTATGCTCATCTGTGGCTGCAGCAATAGCCCCAAATATAATTGTGAGACTGGTGCACCTGACTGTTATTTTCACTCTGTTGTCATGTATAGTAATATGAGTTAGAACACATTCAAAAGTACTTAGCAGTCATTTATCTTTGCTGCTCTTTATAACCTTCTTCTAGCTGTATGACTTTAAAAATATAGTATTGTGTTTTTTTATTGTATAACACTTTACACGTGTTTGATGTGTTTAGGTGCTAAGGACTTCAGGATCCTTTTCTGTTTTACTGTCTTTATTCCTACCTTCCTTTTATTGGATTTATATTCCATGATGCTTCTTAGGACTCTTAAGGGTTGCTTTAGAAGTCTTTTATGGGTATTTTCCTGCTGGCCTTGGGCTGCTAACTGCAGTTGGGGCTTCAAACCCATTAGGTATTCCATGGGAGAAAGATGAGGTCTCTGTTCCCACTAACATAAACTTAGGGCTGTGCTAAGTTTGAGTCTACTCAAAGAAGGTGTGGTTTCTATAATTCAGTGGCTCAATTCTCCCTTTCTTCCACGGGGGCATCCAGATCTGATCCCCAGTGCTGTCTGGGTTTGCTGTGGTGTTGGCTAACAAATACTAAGAGTCTTGGGAAAAAGTTCTTTGAGGGAAAGTTCTCTTCATTATGGTTATAAAGTTTTTCCTTAAGATTCTGTATTTTGTTTGTGATACGAAACAGTTGTGCCAATGTATATTCTGGTGTTATATTTCGTGTACTGTAAGTCAAAATAGATGAACTTTTGGACATTTACTTCTAAGTATTTTAATTTCATTATGAATTTGTTTACTGCGGACATTCCATTTCTCCTGCTTACCCATATGGACTAATTTTAGCAATTAATATTCCCTCATACCTTTTCTGTTGCATCTGTAAGCATATGTGTGGATGTGTCAAAAAGTTCATGGGACAATAGAATTAAAAGATAGGTAATCGACCCTTGACATATACTATCGTAGTGTTGCCACATGCTTTCACATTGCTGCTTTTTTCCTTTTTATTATGTTTTTATTTTTTCATTAGTTTTACTGGCACATCATTTACAGTTGTTCAAACATATCTAGAGGAAATTGTACGATCGCCACCACATCCATCCTAGAGCATTCCTTCCACTCCTGGTTGGTCGCTCCCAACTGAGCTGCTCAGTCACAATCAGCTCCAGTGTTTTTATTACTGATTTTAAAGTTCTGAAATCTGTGTACCAAAGTGTGAACAAAAAATTTGTCTAATTAAAATTTATTGCAAGTTGGGCAATCTTAACCAGTTAATTTTAGAAATGGAATATTGCCAATACTGTAGAATCTATTATGGATTACAGTATTGTACGATCCTCTTCTATTTCATATTCTTCCAATCCCCAGGAAGAAATTTCTCTGCATGAAATGCCAATAAAACTTTTTCTTTAAAAGAAATTTCAGGATCATCATTGCTTTGGTCTTCTTTCCAAAATTGTTTCTCCATTTTCCCATGTACATACTTGATAATAGTTCTTATGTGATCATTTCTATAAACAAAATTCTTGGGAGAGAGATTCTTGGTTAAGGACATGTAGTTTTTTAAAACTTTTTTCTTCTAAAATCTGTATTTATATTTCTTCGTAGGTCAATGTAGTTCTCAAGTTGTTGATTTAAAATTTTTTATTCATTTAAATCATTTTATTGGGGGGGTCTTACAGCTCTTATCACAATCTATACATTCATCCATTGTGTCAAGCACATTTGTACATATGTTGACATCATCATTTCCATTTTATTATTACTTGAGCCCTATAGTTATTAATGTTTTGATAAGTTATAAAGTATAGAATTTAATATTATTTACAGACAAAAAGAATGATCAGTAAAAGTAAAATTAATGCATATTTTTTACATTAGTAAGGAAAAAGGACAAAAGTAGCAAGAAACATGCCACTACCATTCTTATTTATTATCATTACAACCCCCCAGGAAACAAAAATCCAAACCAAACTCACTTCCCCTGAGTCAATTCTGACAGTTCTTTGTGACAGGACATACTTCCCTTGTGAATTTTTAAGACCCAAAACCCTCTCCTGTTAGTTTTAGACTAACTGTTTTCCAAAGGAGAGCTGCTGCTGGTTTTGAACTGTCCAACCACTGTACCACCAGGGCCCCCAAGGAGAAGTGAAGACAGGACAACAAGTGTCCATGTAATCACTACCAACTAAAAGACATGACCCTGAGTTTCTAAAAATAAAACCAAAAACTGAAGTGAAAGGAAATTAAAAGTCAGAGGTTGGCAAATGTGTCCACATTTTAATTTTGATAATTATTTCACTATGAAAATTTAAATTTGAACCATGAGCAACAATTTCTTCACTTAGATAATCAATATCTATTTGCTGTCATTCTGGCATTTAAAAATGATTGCATTACTTTCATTTTTATTTACTATAAGTGGAATAAGGTATCTCTTCCTATATTCCTCCTCCTCCCGATTTAATTTTCATTTTTCAAATGCACTTAGAATTTTTGTTAAAATGAGCAATGTACAAAACATAAGTTCTGTTTTCTTTTGTCATTCCACTTCTCAAAACCAAAGAAATCATTTGATGATTATCAGTATCTACTTATAATTATTATCAGATTATCAGATAATTATCTCCTTTCAAGTACATACATAGAACGTTTCATGATATACTTTAGCTATTTTGGCGGTTCATGATTTTTATTTTATGGCTACATAGAATCCCATTGTATGATTATATATTTAGCCCAGTGCTGTGTTATTTTGGAGTTTTTCCTGTTATAATACAGCTAAAACAGATTTCAATAAGTTTTCTTATTTATCTTTTTTACATTCATTTTCTTCTTAAATTGACGCTAAAATCTGGACGCTATCAATTATTTTTAACAAAAAAGGAAAGGAGAAATTTCCATTTTTGTTATGATTTGTTGAAATAAAAGGTGGCGAAAGAGAGGATCAAAACTTAATTCATGATGGGGATGGAACACTTGGTTACTGACATTCAAAGACACTTTATATGTGTTAGTACGTTTTAGCTTCATAACTCTGCTTCCAAATTCTCACCTTGGGTTCTCTTCCAGACTGGCCAACTGTGTGCTGGTCGCTGAGGAAAGGAGGCTTCTAGTGATGCTCAGTTCTTTAAGACTTTTTAGTACTTGTCAATTGAGTACAAAGAGAATTGGAAATCCCCAGATACATTACCATGGGTGACCTGTGTTCTTTTTTCTTTTCAATTCCCTGTGTGTCTTCTTGGGTTCTGAAACATTCCATCTTTTTAAGTGAGTTTCACAACATTAAGTGAAGAGACTAATGCGATAAATAGTAATATACTCATCCTTTCAGTTAGATAATTATTTTTTGGTTGGTGGCCCTTGTTAAATTGTGTGCTTTGTCCTTAATGATGAATCTTCAACAATAAGAACATTCTACTCAATTATTATTTCAATAACCCATTATCACCTAATATTCAATTCATATTCTTTCCTCAGTTATTCCCAAAATAAGACATTTCAAATTAAAGTTTTATTTGTACACAATCCAAATATCACAGAATAGTCATAACAAAAGAGTGTGCAATCATTATTACCAGCCAGTTCAGAACTTTTTTCTCTTGTATTCCTTTTCTTTAGAAACAAGCCAGACAGATCGATAGCTCAGAATGGCCAGGCCACATTGCACACAAATAAGGGCCATTAGTTAATAAGACACAAATGTGTCCTCCCAAAACTTACTGCCATCAAGTCGATTGGGATTCACTGACTTCCCAAGGCTGTAAATCTCTGGAATTGAGAGCCTACTTTACCTATTGGAACAGCTGGTGGTTTTGAACTGTTGACTAGTAGTTCCATTTTGGTTATGAACTTTAGTTATTCTGTTTAAATCTACACAGAACTTATAAAGAAAGGCATGCCCGTTTTATCTGGGTAAGAATGGGGGATGGTTAAGGAAAGTGTCATTTTTAAAAAGTCACCTTTTTTTTTCAGTGGAGATGAATAGGTGGTTTCTGGGAAGATTGGATGGGAAGACCGTGAATAATCTTGTTGCAAATCCAAGACCACTTAAGACTAAACAAACCTACTGCCATCAAGTCAATTCTGAGTCCTGGTGAACCTATGGGTAGGGCTCCTGAAGCTGTTAATCTTAAACACGTAGCTTAACCCCCTCCTACTGAGTGGCTGCTGTGTTTGAACCTGGAATGTAGGTCTCCCACCAAACAACACTGGAGATGGGGCTGGTATAGGGATAGAATGGTGGCAAAGACAGTTTATAAAATTTGGCCTACATTGGTATTTGGTTTGTTTGTTAAGTTGATTCAGATAGACTTATCCTCAGATGGAAGATTGCTGCTTCCATCCAGTAATTCTCAAAATCTAAGAAGCTAAGGAATTGTGTTGCTTTTCCTTAGTATTAGTAAATAAAAATATTAACACAAATATTGATTGCGGTTCCATTTTTGCTTGTAGAACACTGTCTAGGAGTTAAACACATGGATTTTTTGGGTTAGAAATCAGTCTCTGCAATTTTTAAATCTTTTTATTGGGGGCTCTAACAGCTCTTATTCCATTTCATACATCAATTGTATCAAACATATTGTACATATGTTGGCATCATCATTCCTAAATATTTACTTTCTATTTGAGCCCTTGGTACCAGCTGAACCCCATCCCCAGTGTTTATTTATATAAATTAATTTAAAACATATCAGAACTTTCCTTAACAGAAGAATTTAAACATAAATACTATTTATCTTAGTAAAAGCAATTTGGATATTTCCTATAAAGTGCTCCAAGTATTGTAGCCAAAAAAATAAACTTAATGCCATCAACTGGGTTTTGACCTATACTGACCCTGGAAGACAGCTTTATCTTGCTCCAAAGGAGAGGTTGGTGGTTTAGAACCAATGACTTTTTCATTGTACCTTAGCTCAATACCCTCTCTGCCACTAGGGCTCCATGTAATACTGCCTGATAAGTAGGAAATAATACATAATACCAGCTGCCCTTCCAGTCAGTTCCAAAGCAGCAGTCCAACAGCCGAGTACAACTGTCCCACAGGCTTTTCCAAAGGCGTAAATCTTTCAGCAGAAAGTGGGTCCAGACTACTATTGACCTTTTGACTTGAAAAACTGCTCCACTCCACTCCATTTAAATAAATGGCAGTCAGTTATTCTGAACTGTGGATTGGAGACTGGGATTGTAGGCTGAAGGACAAACAGTACATTACCCCACCCCAAAGCTAAAGCATTTGATCCAGCTTCTATAGCCCTCTGGCCAAAAATGGGTGGGGGGTTTGTTTTGTGTTAGGTAAAGACATAGTATCCAAAGGAAGTTTCCATCTATTGAAGACCATTGAGATGCTTCTGAGCTGCCTGCTGCTGTAAAAGTGGGTGGGACTTTTTGATATATATTGGGTGTTGGACTGTTGAAACGAAACGAAGCTGCTTCCATCCAGGGAAGACTCTTGGAAAACGGGTGCGCCATGTCTCGTAGCAGGCCCAGGTGTCGAAGAGCTAAAAATCCCAGGGTCTCCAAGGTAAGGCCACATAAGCCCCAAACCCATTTGTTCCAAATCTATTCCAACTCTTTGCGACCCTGTATAGGTTTTCTGAGTCTAAATCTTTATGGAACAAATTGCCTCATCATTCATCTTTGGGGCTGATGGTGGGCTTGAACTACTTACACTTTATTGTTTGCCATGCAATGCTTATATGACAGCACTGCCAGGCCCCCAAAGTAGAGCACATGGGGACACCCCGATTCTAGATTAAACACGCTGTGGTTTTTGAATCCCACACTTGGTGTATATTATGTAGGCAGATGGAAAGGGCACAGAATTTAAAAACCCAAACAAACTCATTGCCTTAGAGTCTTGCCCCTGAAGGAGAGGGTAGAACTGCCCTGTGAATTTCCAAAACAGTAACGCTTTCCCCTCCATGCTGGGCCAGTGGTTTGGAACAGCTGGCCTTGTGGAACTGTGTGAGCCCCGCAGTAAAATGATTTAAAACTGTGGAGGAAAAAAAAAAACTAAACTCGGTATCAGCTTCTCTGTTGGACAGGGGAAAAAAATCTTAGTACAGTTAGTGGGTGAAGTTCATTTACTTGATGTCAGGTGTCAGGATTTTGTAATTGCTTTCCATTGTATTCATATATCACAGGGATTCATCCAAGGTACCTGCACTGTTTTTACCTTTAGTGGCTTCTGTGAACAAGGCTACAATGAACAGTGGCCTTTAATTACCTGCTTGAGTACAACTTTTCAAGTGTTGGGGGTATAGCATGATTTCTAGATCTTAAGATAATTCAATTCCCAGCTTTCTGAATAATTACCAAATATTTTCATAGTGGGTTTACAACCGTGCACTTTTGCCAGCACATAAAGATTTCAAGTGAATTCCTCTGCATTTTAAAAAAAATTAGTACTTTTTAATTATACTTCACTCTTCAAATTCAGTTTCCATTTTGCAATTTGTGAGAGAACTTTATGGCACTGGGTTAAACATTGATATGCTAACCACTGGATCAGCTCTTGTAAAGATTTAGTCTCAGGAAAAGAAAAAAGATTTCATTTCAGAACCCAAAGAGGCAGTTCAACTGTGCTATATTGCTGCATTGAGTAGGCTAGATGGCTGGGCATTTGGTTTTTGGTTTGGTTAATTGGTTTTATAAAAATTGTTCCATGTCGGCACATTAGGGAGGGGGAACCGGGGAGGGAGGGGGAAAAAAAAGAGGACCTGATGCAAAGGGCTTAAGTGGAGAGCAAATGCTTTGAGAATGATTGGGGCAGGGAATGTATGGATGTGATTTATACAATTGATGTATGTATATGTATAGATTGTGATAAAGAGTTGTATGAGTCCCTAATAAAATGTAAAAAAAGAAAAGAGGAGAAAAAAAGAAAATGATTAGGGCAAAGAATGTACAGATGTGCTTTATACAATTGATGTATGTATATGTATGGACTGTGATAAGAGCTGTATGAGCCCCTAATAAATTGTTTTTAAAAAATTGTTCCATGTCACATTTTAAATGTGTCCATGGATCTAAATCCCCAACCTTCCAGTCTTACCCTCTTACCATTGTTTTCATGTAAATATTGACCATTTGGACATTGATAGTTGATTATTTTGGTTCAAAGGTTTAGACAGGTAAATTCCATGAAAGATTAAATTTGATTCATAGGTTTGGGTTCTCTAGATTTGGTCTTTTTAAGAAATTTGAGTTTTGTTCTATAGGTTTTTTTATATTCTATTTGGAACCTTTATTTTAGGTGTAGCAAGTTCTTGTCTCTGGTTTGGTTTATTTTTTAAGGTAATATTTTTAAAGTCAAAGCAATAGTGGATAAGATGTGAGTCTAAAGACCGAATGCCGTGGTCTCCTTCTCTTTGGTAAAGGTTGCCTCCACCTTCATTGTACTCATGATTTATACTAATTTCTCTGTGTTCATGAATGTATGTTATTTCCCGCTAGCACTGTGGGTTAAGTGTTGGGGGTCCTAACTTCAAGGTCATCCCAGCCTTTCTGGGTAAGAAAGATGAGTTTGTCTATTGGAGTAAAGATTTACTGGAAGCCCTATGTACGTTTGCTATGAGTTGGAATTCACTAGATGGTAGTGGGTTTGCTTTTTTTTTTTTTCATGCAACAGAATGCCTTCTATATATAAGTTCTCTAGCATATCTATTTATAAGTAAACAACTGGGAAAGTTAAAAAATTTTTTTGACTAATGTAATTGTCTGTTAAGACCAGTAGTTTTTGTTTGATTACAAATTTTTTTTAATTTTAAAATATTTTAAGGTGAAAGTTTAAACAACATATCACATTCCATTTAATCCATTACAAATCATGTTAGTTTACAGTACAGTATTTGATTATCTACTAACAATGGAAAGTTTTTACAGATGATCATTTTGGTATTATCACTAATATTACAAAGCTGTATACTATATATCATGCACTATAGGCTAACCTGTAGATAAAGCCCTGAAAACAGGATTGCTGTATTGAAATATAAATTGCATTTATAATTTTTCTTTTTTTTAATCATTGGGGCCTCATACAACTCTTATCACAATCCATACTTCCATCCATTGTGTCAAGCACATTTGTACATATGTTGCCATCACCATTCTCAAAACATTGTCTTTCTACTTGAGCCCTTGGGATCAGCTCCTCATTTTTACCCTTCTCCCCTACAAATCTTCACAGATATTGTACTGCCAAATTATGCTCAGTAATTTGAATCTTGCATCCCACTAGCATTGACAGTTTCTGTGTCCTCTCAGTTTTACCAAAGAAACTGATTAAAATTTTTATATTTGCCATTCTCTTAGGTATGTTAGTTATTTTAAATAATATTTATCCCATGTAATATCACTAGTATTCTTTGCATTATAATCAACTCTAACTCATGATCCTATAGAGCATTTCTTAAGCGGTAAGTCTTTACCCGAGTAGCCAGCCTCATCTTTTCCCTGCAAAGTGGCGGGTGGTTTTGAACTGATAAGCTTGTGCTACTGCTCTCTTTTGTTGATAATTAGTTCTCATTTGCTGATAATTTTAGATTTATTATTTTGTATAATGCTCATCACATCACTGATGGATAATTATTTTGCAAGGCGGGAACCTCAAGTTCAGCTTCAGTCACGTGAGTTGTGAAATTCCTAAGGATTGTCCTCATATGTCAACTGTCTCCAAGATTCACTACTAATAGCAATTAGGTTTGTTTCTTTTCAAAATATGCGCGCACACACTATTTAGCTGTCTCACGCTCCTTTATGATAGGAGCCATTTCATTTATCCATGCTGATGCTTCACTGCTTCAGAATTGCAACCGTAATGAGTATTTTATTAAAAAAAAAAGTAATTTATTTACTTTCGTTGCTGAGAATATACAAAGCAGCACATAAACAAATTCAAAATTTTTTGTATTACAATTATATATTTAATAATCAATTGAGATTTATTATATATTTTTTCCAAGTGTGCAACTTGAAATTTTATTTTTTTCCCCGAGTTTGCCTCATTAACAAAATATCACTTAACTTTTCAGTTTCCTATCAGCTGATTCACTTTTGATCATCCGAACTTGGATTTTTTTCTTTTCCTCATAACCCATAAATCTATTTACCTGGTTACTCAGTTTTCCTCTGAATGAGGTGTTACACAAGAGCAGGTATTTTTTTAGCTAAGGGTGCCTGGCACTCTTCAATACGTGAGTGCGTACCTCTCCCAGACTTTAGTGGAATATATTTGCAAGAGTTCGGTGATTTCTCTCTCTCTCTCTCTCTGTGTGTGCGCACATAGTTTTCTTAAGACAGTCCATATAACATATAATTCAATAGTTCACTCAAAGTGGTGATTTCTTAAGGTACAGAAAAGATAAAAGCTCACAAGCTCTACAGAAATCTAGTGTTTGAAGGTGTTTTTTTAAAAATACTTTTATTGAGGGCTCTTAAATCTCTTATCACAATCCACACATTCCTGCAATGTGTCAAGCACATTTGCACATATGCTGCCATCATTTTAAAAGCATTCTCTTCCTATTTCAGCCCCTGGTATCAGCTCCCAATTTCTTCCCCCTCCATCCCCTAGGTGTTCTATTCTTAAAGAGTCTGGTATTAGTAGTTGATAATATGTTGCGGTCAAATTTTAATGGTCCCAGAATTTTGGAATATATAAGTATGTCTATTCTCTTTATTTATGCCAACTAACTAAATAAACCACTTAGCGCAAAGGTCTTATGAAAACATTCTTTTGGTACACAAATCTTTAAGTCAGCGGTTCTCAACCTGTGGGTCGGGACCCCATATGGCTGGGGTGTGTGTGTCAACGACCCTTTCAAATGGGTTACATAAAACCATCGGAAAATACCTATTTCCGATGATCTCCAGGCGGGTCCACCCATTTGCAGATACGTCCACGTACGAGTGTACACGGCATGAAGACATGCTCACCATGCTTCAAGACAAAATTTCATTTATTTGTCATTGGAAATATTTCACAATCTATAATTGCATATTGTTTTTGTGGAGAATCACTACGCTTTAATTATGTCCAATTTGTAACAACCAAAATATATCCTGCTTACCAAATATTTACATGACAATTCATAACAGTAGCAAAATTACAGTTATGAAGTAGCAATGAAAATAATTTTATGGTTGGGGTCACCACAACATGAGGAACTTTCTCGGCATTAGGAAGGTTGAGAACCACTGCTTTAAGGGAGGGGTCCGCAAGATCTTTTCTGCAGAGGAATGTATACTTTACAGTGACAGTGGAGTGTATGCATTAAAGCATACTTGTCTAAAGACCCAATGAGTGGGAACGCTAGGTAAGCAAACCAGACGCTTTGTGAGAGAAAGTTGAGACTGCTCCCAGGAAAATTTACGGCTTCAGAAAGTCCATTTAGAGTAGTATCAATCAGAATCTACTCCGAGACAGTGGGTTTGGTTTGGTTTTGTGGTTACTTACTTATGCACATATATAAAAAGACCATCATGTTAAAAAACAATGCCTATTCTTAACCCCAGTTCCATTTCCGGAGACAATTACTATCAACCTTTTAGGTATAGCCTTCCAGAATTTTTTTCCAGGAAGACTACTGTTTGCTTTAAATGCTAAAGAGTTGAGGCATCACCCACTGTTCTGTTAATGATGTTGTGGGCAACGTTCTAAGTATTTCACAACGTGAATATCCTAAACCATACAAAACAAACTCATACTGATCCAGATTTTGGTAAAGTTTGAGCATCTTTTGACACTTGATTTCCACTTAAGTGGCTTGTTAAATGGGGCATAAAAAATGTTTCCTATCTTTTTCTCACTGTCCTTTTACTCACTCTTTCAATTGGGGGTGCTTATATATATAGCTTTATAATCCATGCATCCATCTATTGTGTCAAGCACATTTGTACATTTTCTTTCTAAAATAAGGATTTTTTTGGTTATTATTTGAGCCCTCGGTATCAACTCCTCATTATATTTTTTATATTATCTTGCATATGATTCTGTACATTCTCAGTCAAACATGAATCAAAAGATTCTTATGGAACTACTTTAATTAATGAAATATCTTCATCTTATTTTTGCATGTCTCGAAATAGAGTAAACAAAACTACTCATCCTAAAACTGTTTATTGTTACTGGGAATAATGCAGCATGATCAGTATTTTTAAAAACCGTATTTTTTCCTACTGAGTTTATTTAATTATACAAAGATTAAAATGTATTTTTTATACATGACTTAATACTTTTTCCCCTCAGGTATATTTTCCCCATCTAGATTTTGTAGTCATGTGACAGACTATTTAAATTGTTAATTTGACTGAAGGTTTTAGTTGTATGTTATGAGTTAAAGACAAATCTTTCCCCTTTTCTCATTATTTTTAAAACTGCTAAATGTCCTACTATGTATAAACAGGAGTTTATCTAGTAAATTGTTAAATTATTATTAGTTTATTAGATTAGTGTGGTGCTTTGACCTATATTGAATGTTTAATTATCTTATTGTATTTTCTTATCAAGAATCTCTTAATAGGCTTTTTTCTTTGAAAACAAGGTGACCATTGTTTCAGCTATACTTTTAGAATTTTTGAAATATACACATTATAAAATTGCACATAATGCTGACTAATTTTAATAATTAAAAAATAATTTTCGAAGATCTTGAATATACTGATGTTCCAAGTACTATGATTAGAAATGAGATATAATTTAATTTTACTATGTTTTAAGAAATATCTGATTATGTCATTGAGTCATGTTCATATATTTGATATTTTTAATTACTGCCCTTTTTGGTTGTATCCACAGGGACTTCACTTTTCAGTTCTGCCATTCCTATGGTTCTCTCTCAGACATTTTAAATACATGAATGAAAGTACTTTTTATGTTTATTTTACAGGCACAATTTGACAACAAACTAGTAAATGGCCCCAAGTCAGAATCCATGGAACACAGTAACTGTGGTCATGGGGAAGAACAAAGATTGGAGTTGAACCCATATCCCCTTGACAATGTAACCAGAACCGAAGAGAGCATGACAGGCATTGAAGTGGAAAAATGGACACAAAACAAGAGAACACATTTAAGTGATCATGTCAAAGGAGATTTCAGTGCTCCTGTCACAGGAGCTGAAAAAGTGAAAAACACTGAAGAGGACAAGAAAAAAGCCCCACTTAGTAACCTTGAACCTCAAAAGCTATTATCACAATCTGTAAGAAACGGCATAAAAAATGTACACTACCTACCACTTGAAACAAATGTGCCATTTAAAAAAATTAATATTGAATTTGGCAAGGCACTTGAAAACAATTCCTACAGATATCTGAAAGACACCGCAAACTCTAACAATGGCGCGTGCTCCGTACCCACCAGCTCGAGCTGCGCGCATCTCAACGCCGGAAGTAATGGCTTAGTGGTGCAGAAACCCGGCCTTCAGGCCAAGTCCCTTCCAGATCCCGCAAACTTGAATCTTAAAAGTCAGCATGGTGCATATAATAAAAGTGATCGGCCCAAAACTCCCGAGAGTATACCCATTAAAGAACCAAAAGATGGGTCTCCTGTTCAGCCAACTCTTTTATCCCTAATGAGAGAGAGAATGTTAACAGCAGAGCAAATGGTGGCCATAGAGGCCCTGACTCAACTTTCAGAAGCGCCGTCGGAGAATTCCTCCCCGTCAAAGTCAGTGAAGGGTGAAGAAACGGGCCAGAGAACGGCTAGTTTGCTCAACACCTGCAAAGCTTTCCTTTGCTCTGTTCGGAGAGACCTCCACGACTCAAACTCTCAAGGGGAGCCACAAACCTTACACCCTGCTCCATCTTTGGAAAATCAGAATTCATGCAATCTGGTGGTGTTCAATGGCCAAAATAGCATTGCCAATCCAAACAGCAGCCTAGCTACTAATCGAGGATCCGCCACGGCACAGGTGTACTCAAAACTCACGAGCTTAGTGCCGCTGCTTAAGTCAAATTCATCTAAAATGAACATCAACAAAAATGTTGCCCGTGGTAGAAGTCCGCTTGACAATCATTCCAAGAGTGTGCATCAAATCCCACCAAGTAGTAGTAAATTGGGAAGCTGTCATCAATCCGTGCACAGCAGTAATAAGATGGACTTTGATCTGTCGGGTCAGGATGCAGCTCACAGTCAAATAGAGGAAGATGTTGCAGCACAGTTAACACAATTAGCCTCAAGAATTGAATTCAATTTTATAAAACCAGAGGACAAAAAATGTAAGAGTATATCCACAAACCTTTCTGCATGTCATGCACAGCAAAAATGTAGTCAGGAACAGGGCATAATAAAGAAGAAGCCACGCTCAAATGTTCACAATAATCATGGACCCTCTTTAAGAAAGCAGAAGAGACAAGCTCAGAAAAAGACAAAAGCCAGCCCACCGAGTGAGCAGCGGACAAAGAAGGTTGCAGTCACAACTAGCGGACACAGTGACCGGAAGAGGCAGGAAGAGCTATCATCTGAGTATCTAAAGTTACATGGAATTTGGATGGGATCTAAATTCCAAAGATATGGTCATGTGGGCCCGCATCGATTTCCGATTCAGATGGGAACAATTTCTCCCCAACAGAAAGTACCTGAGCCACAAATTCAAACAAATTCTACAAGACAGCATAACAAATTATTCTCTCCCATCACTCAGATAAAGTTTGAGCGATATCATCCTCAAATAGCACAGGAAAAGTTAATCAAGCTCGAACCTTTAGATCCGTCCTTTTTATCGCCATTCAAAACTGGGGAGGTGTTTATAGAAAAAGGTTCCAGTTCTCAGGTACCACCAACAGGGATTGCTAATCAGAAAGCTCATCAGTTGCCCCAGCCCCACTTTACACTTAACCCGTTTGCTCACTTCATGACTGGCAAGGACCAAGCACACTATCAGCAGGATACTCAAGAGCACCTGGCGCATCAGAGACTGCCGACTTTGCCTGGCATCTCTCATGAGAGCCCCCTGTCTGACCCAGCACAAATTCTCAGGAATGTAAATGCAGTAAGTTCCAGTGGAAATTTAGTGGTTTCAACCAAAATGGAAGAGGATGTCTGCTCCTCTGGTATTGGAACATCCACATTTTCTCCAGGACAGAACACACAGAAAAGTTTTCATGATGATGCCTTGAACTCCTTAACCACTCCCCCCAAAGAACAGGGGTCTTCACCAAACGATGCTGACCCACCCACCTGCAACTGCACCTATCAGAGTAAGTGCTTTGTGGTCTGGGTGCTCCTTGCTCCCTTAAGGAAGCCATTTCCACTTGTCACCACTGACGTCAGTTCTCGCTCACCTGGTACACATATTTTATCTCCTTCATAGTCAAGCTAATGGACTTGTCCCTTTTTTTTTGATAGATGTTTATTGATTATGCTGAGGTAAATTATAAGTGCAATCCATATCTTGTATACAACAAAAAACTTGGTTTTTGTTTTATAAAGTAACTTCATTTATTTTTAGTAATCATTTTATTGGGGTGCTCTTAAAATCTTATGACAATCCATAGCTCAGTTGTATTAAGCACATGTGTACACATGTTGCCATCAACATTTCTAAAACATTTTTTCTACTCGAGATGTTATTAGCTTGTCTTTTTTCCCCCTTCCCTCCTCAATCATCCCACCCTCTTGAATATTTGATCAATTATATATTATTGTTGCTATTTTGTGTCTCACACTATCCATTGTCTGCCTTCACCCACTTTTCCGTACATCTCCCTGGGGGTGGGCTATATATCTAAACTTGTGACAGATTCCCCCTTTTTATCCCGTCTCCCGCTCTATCCCTACCCTCATGTTTTTGCAACTTCCACTACTGTTCCCGAGGCTTTTATTTGTCCTGAATCCCATTTGTCCAGAGCTCTTATCTGTACCAATCTGTGTTTTCTGGTCTCACTGGATTTGTAAACTAGAACTGGGTCATGGTAGTTGTGGGGGAAGCATTCAGGAACTAGAGGAATGATGTGTTTCATCAGTGCTATACTGTACCCTTGATGAATTGTCCCTTCCTTGTAACCCTTCTGTGAGGGAATGTCCAGTTGTCTACAGATGGGCTTTGGGGTCGCCACTCCAACTCCCTCATTCACATCGATATAAATGTTTATTTTGGATCTTTTGATGCCTGATACCTATCCTGGCAACACCTTGTGATCATACAGGCTAGTGTGCTTCTTCCATGTGGGATTATTTTGCTTCCCTGCCAAATGGCTGCTTGTTTAATTTCAGGCCTTTAAGACCCCAGATGCTGTATCTGTTGATAGCCAGGTACCATCTACTTTCTTCACCACGTTTGTTTAAGCACCCATTGTATATTCAGCTTTTAGATCAGGAAGGTGAGTATTAAAGAGTGCAAGGTTATTAGAAGAAAGTGTTCTTGTGTTTAGGCGACCTTGAATAGAGGCCCAAAGTCCTTCTGCAAATGTAATAATTAACTTATAAATATATGTGCATTGGCCTCTATCCCTTTCGATATAAATTAATATATTTATATATATACATGCTATAGTTTCTCTACTTCCTTTCACCTTCTGTCCCACTATTATGGTCACCCTCCACTCAGCTCAGGGACTCCTCTTATATACGTTGCAGTTGATCAAACCCCACCTTGCCTTCTCAGCATCATTTTCAGGTCTCTTGTTCCCTTTGCATTTAGTTTGTTGGCTCCCCATTCCCCTCCCTGCCTGCCCTCTCCACCCAGGACCCATAAGTCCCATTGTTTTCTCAGGATTGTTTTCCCTGCAATTCTTTTTAGTTTCTTGGTTTTTTTTCTTTTTTTTGTTAGTGAGTGAGAGCGTGAGTTAGTGAGTCGGTGAGAGAGTGAGTCAGAGTGAGTGAGTTAGTGTGTGAGTGAGAGAGTGAGTGAGTGAGAGAGTGAGTTTGTGAGTCAGTGAGAGAGTGAGTTAGTGAGTGAGAGAGTGAGAGAGTGAGTGAGGGAGTGAGAGTGAGTTAGTGAGTGAGTGAGTGAGTTGGTGAGTCTTCCCTGCAATTCTTATAGACATGGACATAGGGTGAAAGAAACATTTCCGTATATGTGCTACTGAAGTGAGGACAAAGATAAACCTTTTTTTCTCCATGAAGGGAGTCAAAGATAAACCTTTACAAGTTTATTGTGCATCTCTTAACTCATGTTTAAATACTATATTACAATTAGTTTATTCTACTATCTTCAAAAGACCTTAATATATAGGCTTGTGATGTTTTTTAAAATGTAATTTATTGTGAGCTAGAGCATGCACAGACTTTCAGGATAAAGTGACCATGCTGTCTGAGTAGAGAAACTTCAGAGTGACAGGTTCCTATGCGGCTGGCAGTTTGCCTCCAAGGCATGCTCTATCTCATAGCAACCCTACTATAGAGGGGGCTCATCCCCATTTCACATAGACAGAAACATGAACTAGTCGAACTGAGTTTGTGTTGCTGATGCCTATGCGCACAAAGTCCACATCAACCTCCCTTTCAGAAAGTGAGAAAGACTTTCTTGAATTTCACAACAGAAGAAAGGCCCCATTCAAAAGACAAAACTTACATCTCTGACTTAGTGTAGCATACTATGTGCATAGTGGTATAGTTACTCGTGAACTTCAATGACAAATTGTATTTTTGTTTTTAGATCAGGAGGTAGGAAAACAAACATGATCTAATTCATGAAAATCATTTAGTGCTCTGATTTTTGAAGGAAGGACAAAAGGAACATTAACAAGCTAAAACCTATTTTTCTTGCCTTTAGTCATGAAGGCTAATTTAATTCTTATCAAAAGTCATAGTTTTATATTTTAATTTTAGTCAGTAATAACTCTTCCATGTCTCTACAATTCTGTACAATTGGGTCTAATAATTTCATTTCTTCCACAGGTCGAGTTATCCAAAAAGACAAAGGTCCATATTATACACACCTTGGGGCAGGACCAAGTGTCGCAGCTGTCAGGGAAATCATGGAGAATAGGTGAGGACATTCTTCATTGTACTGAGTCAGTGAGGATGCAGAACTTGTGGGAATAAATTTGATGTGACTGGACATCCTTAAGAAGTATACGTTGGATATTCCATATGGCCCGGGTAAGGCATACTTTCTGGGTAGTTAGGCAGTCACTCATCCTATGAGCTGTTGGGTAATTAACCAATCACCCACAAAATCGCTAGTGTTGTTCTTAAGTGCAGACACATTTATTTTGTTTAGTAATGCATGTGGTAAACGCATTCGGTAATCACTACTGCATTCACGGCCTTTCCTGTCTTTGAAGCCAAGTCATTTTTAAGGAATCATCTTCAAGGCTAAGTAAAGGGATCTGAATAACAAAAATAATCTGCCACAAAATACAAGTTTTTAAGTTTAACATACATATTGAGCATATTTGGATCCTAAAAACTGCAAGTTTCCAGGATAACTCACAATTATTTTTCATTCACTGTGTTCTATACACAGGTTTGGTCAAAAAGGAAATGCTATCAGAATTGAAATTGTAGTTTATGCTGCAAAAGAAGGAAAAAGCTCTCATGGTTGTCCCATTGCTAAGTGGGTAAGTATTGAAAATAGATTAATGCTATGTGGAAGATAAACTAATTGAAAACTTTTTCCCACAAAAATACAGGCCAGAAAAATCTACTTACTCTTACAGTGAGGCAATTAGGATTTGAACAGTCTTAGGTTGACTATGTATTGGGAACCTGCGTCAATACCTTTAGAATATTTTAAAATACATAGTTTTAGGTTCAATGAACAGTTGCTCGCCAAATGACTTCTCAACCCTAAGATTTCAGATTTTCACTAATCTCTTGTGAACTCTTATCAGTTAACATATCTTTGAATAAAAGACAGTGACATAGTGGTTAAGCATAATCTTTCTTTTACTTAGCCTAATTTGAAGAATATTGAAGGATCATGTCAGAGAAGTCTTGCTTTTTTCACCTTCCTTGTTCATCCTCAATTCTGTACGGTAAACCCATAGTGCTCTCAGAGGAAAGACTTGAACTGCATCCATAAATCTTATTGGAAAGAGACTTCCCGATGTTTCTGCATCTTCACATGCCTATTAGGTTCAAACACTAACCCTTAGGTACATTTCTCATTGCTTAACCAGCTGGGGAACCGTACCAGGACTCCTTTTTTGATACTCTCTGCCCTTGAGTTCATTGGTCTCAATCACACTTCATCAGAATAGTCAGCTTTTTGAGAGCAAAATTAAATTTATAATTAATTCAAAAACTTTATGTTTTCAAAAGATTTATGGCTGAATAAATAAGCACTGAATTCAGCTTCTTTGGTTCTCAACTGAAAAACAAACAGAAAACAAATTCATGACCATGGTAGGATATTCACATCCACGTGGATATTAACCACTTTACTTGAGTTTTGTCCTTTCTTTTTTTTTTTTTTTAAACTTGAATTTGTTAACCCTGGGATTAAGGGCCCTCTATTAGTTATTTGTAAAAAAAAATACCAATGATTACAATTGTGATTAAAAACAATTTTTACTATATGTCAAGCACTGTGTCAAATACTTGATATTGTACCAGATTAAATACTCCCATTTTGGGGTGGGAGGCTGGGGGGGTGTTAAATACTCTGAATTTTATAAAAAGTAAAACCCAAGATATTTTTTTTAACTGTTTCATAGAAAATAAAATTAAGTGGAGATCGGGCTTGAACCAGGCTTTAGCTAGAGAAAAACAAGGTTCTTTATATAGGTAAGCATTGCATTCGTTATGCTATGAAAGAATCAGAGGCTCTATAACTTTAAAGTGAACTGACAGCGGAAAGGCATACGAGGGGGTACCAAAGGAAACCACGGAATAAAGCTCTGGTGGAGTAGCTTTCATAGTACTCATTGTTCCTGCTACGTGAGCCACGAGTGGATTTGAATTTTTTCATGAAAGCGGTTTCTCTAGAACCACTTGTTGTGTGATGGGCGATTTCAGAGAACAGCCTGCTGCACAAAGTGTTGTGATTTGAACGCAGCTTACAAGGACAGCGCTATGGGAAAAACCGAAGTGTAGGAATGGTGTTCTAAGGTGAAATATCCATTGATGGCAAACCTGCTTCTGGATGTTCGTCCTCTTCTGGCATGGATGAAAATGTGGACTCGTAGTGCATTGGTTAGCTACGTTTGTCTTGAATCTTCCCCATAATTTCAGTCATTGTAGGCCTTAGGGTTTTCTTCCGTTGTATTTAGCTGTTGATCTGCAGACATCCTCTTAATCCTCACTAGCTTAAATCTGCTCAAGTCCACACCAAGGCACACATCCACACACCCCTCCACTGATAATGCTGGTGTGGATGAGGCACACGGATTAGTAATCTAATGCAGGCCTAGCACATGCAAAGTGAAAATGCTGCCTCTGCTTAGCATTTCCTATGAAGCAGGTGGGGCAGAATTACTTACTTTCTCTTATATAATATTTTCAGAGTCAATAGACCATTTTAGTGTATGTAGATAGTGGTAGATTCCTAGAGCTGAATAGAGATATGGATTAAAATGATTAATGATTGTCAAGTAGTTTAATGAAAACTTTGTATCTGCTAATGACAATTAAAACATTTCTTGAAGTGATTGAACTATAGAGTTATACAATGTTTCTATGGAAGAGTCATAATTTTAGTTAAACTTTTCTCTAAAAAAGTGAGCCTATTTAAACTATCTGCCATTGTTGCCTGGAGTAATGCCCAGAATGTAGTTGGCACTCCATAAATTTTCATTGAACATGAAGGTGAAATAAAAATGCTCGATGGTACTTAATATTGTAACATTTTAAATTTTAGGATATCATTTTTTTTTTTCATTTAAAAAATCTGCAATTTTATTGACCTATAATTCATCTATTCTACAAGTCAACAGTTCAGTCACCTCAAGGACTCAGTCATTACCACAATCAATCTTAGAGCATTTTCTTCATTCCTTTATTCAACATTATTAGCTCCCCTGCCATACCTCCAAGAAACCAATAATTTCGTTACTGTCTCTATAGATTTAGCTATCCTGGATTGCATGATATTTTACATTCGAATTGATATCTTACAATCATATTGCTATAGTAGTCATCATAGATTTTTTCCCAGGCATGAGAAACCTTTCAGAATGAGTCAGGGTCTCAGGGTGGTTGAAAAGATTGCATTTGTGGCTGCTAATGAAAAGGTTGGTGACTGAAGTCCACCCAGAGGCACCTTACAAGAACAGACTTGGCAATCTACTCCCCCCAAACCAGTTATTAATATCCATATGAAGTACAGTTCTACTTTGTATACACGACCAGTAATCGATTCCGTAGCAACTGATTTGGATTTTGCTTTTATATTATTTTATATTCTTCCATATTGTATTTTGTGGTTGACAAGCAGTTTATCTTTAGTCACGTTCACCACTACCCTTGCCCCCGTCCACCCCCCAGCACAGTGGAATCAATTGCAACTCATAGCGACTCTACAGTTTTCCCGACACCAGAAATCTTCCCAAGACTACATAGCCTTATCTTTCTCCTAGGTTGCTGCTGGTGGCGCTTCGACCCACCATGTGCCACCAGGTATTCAGAGAGGGTGATTGATTCATTTAGGAAAATTCAGGTGGGAAGAATATTGCTTTAAACTAAAACATTCAATAGAGCACATTGCTCCAATTTTACTTTCATCTGGGATTGTGTGTTAATCGTAGATCTGAAATTAAACCAGAACCTGAATCTGAATAAAAAGTGGATTTGGTTACATTTAGTTCTCTCAAGTTGCAGGCTTATGTCTGTTAACTTCATTTTTATTGTCTTAGAAAACTTATTTTTAAAAAAGAAAGAAAGCGTATTGTGCTTTATTCTGTCCCCCAACCTGCCCTTCTTGTTTCTAAGATAATTTTATTTCTTCTCTTTTCAATGTTCATGTACAAATACCTAATATCAAATTCTAACTGGGCAATGAAACCTTTGTGCAGCATTCCTGCATTGTTTCCCCTTTGTTCTAAATGCTTTTTTATTTCTCTTCACCACCCCACCTCCACCACCTAGAATTGTTCCTTTGCCAGGTAGACATTAACACATGTGTTAGTAAGCACCTGTACCTCTGCATGGGCATCAATCCATGTGAATCAGGCTGATGAGACATGGAAACATTCTAATAAATCTTTATATTTATTTAAATGGCAATAGTATATTTGTCTAAAAACCAGTCTTTTCTACCAATATTTCAGAACATAACAAATGGCCTCGAGTTGCACTAAGCAGCCTGCTGTCTTCTAGAATGCCTTGACTTCACCCTGTAGGGGTCCTGTTTTCACCTGCCTTAAGAACTCCTCAAATTGTATATTCCCACAAAGTTTGAGGGGGAAGAGGTAGGGACAAAATAGGAGGTAATAACAAGGGCTCAAATAGAAAGTAATTGTCTAGAAAGTGATGATGGCAACATATATACAAATATGCTTGACACAATTGATGTATGGATTCTTATAAAGGGCTGTTCTTACAGTTCCCCAGTAAAATGATCTTAAAAAATACCAAAAACTCCCCAAGACTCAAATAGATTGGCTAACCAGGTTATCAGAAATTGTTCAGAATGGTTTTTATTTTAACAGTGTGGAATATTTTAATTTGTTCATTTAAAATTTTTTACATTTAACCATTTATACATAAATTATTCAGTCCTGTTTTTTACATTTTACACACTGTGGTTAATCTCAATTTTTCCCTTCTGGTTGGTACCTTGTCCAATACTCTATTCTAGATGCCTGTTCATCTGTATTTTACAGTCATTTTTGACCATTTTACCTTTGTTCGATGATTTATTTAGGTACATTTAATATTACTAATATTATGATCCTTTATTACTTAGCTAAAAGTGAGCCAAGTGATAATTTTGGTTGAAAGTTTACGGAGCTCCTCAGAGCAAACTTCTTGGGGTGTCCATCTGTGCTGTTGCAGATCTGAAAGGTTGTTGGAAGTTTCTGGCCACTATCAGGTCATTCTGGTCTCTGGATGGATGAGGCCATGCTTCATGTAAACAATATTGTTTCTGTAGCCTATTTCCTTTTTCGGAGTCTTTGCTCTCTTCTTTGTTCCACCATAGTTAACATTTTATATGGCTAGTTCCAGACTTCCAAGGCACTGTACTTGGCCCATTCGAATGGAAACATACACTTTCTGAAACTTAGCATGCCAGTTACCTGAGTAACTGTGGGTTTCAGCCTTAAAAACCAGTCACACAGATTGCTTGATAAGGTCTAAATAAGGGACTGCTTCGCCTCTGTGCTTTGTTGTGTATGTAAATAGAAGTGCACACGTATAGCTTACACATCTATGTCTATCTTACCAATTATTTAGGTAGGGTTATGTGTGTATGTGTTTGTCAGCACACATATATGTCACCATTTTTTTTTATCCACACGTATTTAATCTTTTTGGTGTTGTCTTTGTCATATCCCAAGAGCAGTAGATAACAGATTTAATCTCCCACATCCTTGCCCACTCTGTATTTTTTATAGTAGTGGCCTTTTTATAGGGGTTATGTGCTATCTCATAGTTTTCATTTACATTTCTGTAAACATTAAATCCTAGAAGCACCAATTGCAAGGCTTTGCCATATGTTCTCAGGTGGCTCCTGAAATAACTCAAAAGAAACCAACCCCACAACTTGCTGTCATCCATCCATTCAATGATGACACATCTTATCCCTGTATCATAGGCAGAACTGCTCCTGTGGCTTTCTGAGACTGGCTCTTTAGGAATAGGAAAACCTCAGCTTGTGGTTTCAGAACCCCATGCCCCGCCCCCCCTGCCGCAGGACTTCCTCCAGAGGAGGCAGTCACTTGAAATGGACATCATACTTGATAACATCGAGGCGTGGGGTGCTGGATAGGAAGAGCCCTTGACAAGATGAGTGGACACAGTGCTACAAAAATGGGCTGAAACCTAAGAGCAATTTTGAGGATGGTGCAGGACGAGGCTGTGTTCTTTTTGGTTGGACATAGGGCCACTATGAATCAGAGCCACCTCAACTGCACCTCCTGTATTGGACCAAGCCTTGTCAGGCGACAACCTGACACAAATTTTACAATTACTTCTTTAACTATATTGTGGTTCTCAGTGTCCCTCATAGTTTAACTTGCTGGTATCACTAACTTTCTTTGGAGTCTTGGTTATGATATTTTAGGCAAATAAAGCAAAAACAAACAAACAATGGAACAGCACAACAACGAATAATGTTTTTACTGACTAACAGAAGCAGGTATATATTGTCTGAGAGCGGTGCTTAGGCCCTGGAATGTTAGGCTTTGTGTTCTTAGGAACCCTGAGCAATTTTTTAGAAATTTGTTATTAAAGGTTAAAAGTTTGAGCTGAGACCCATTCTACAACTAAGATATCACCGTAGTGTAAAATTATTCACCCACAGGGGAAAATAAGCCATAATTTTTCCATAAGTTCTTTTAATAACAATAAAACAAAAACTGCAGGGTGCTACTTTTACAAGTAATAACCCATCTGGAAGAGAATTTTGTTTATTTTGTATTGTTCCTTCAAACTGGGATGTGACATAGGGCAACCGATGAGACAGGAAGAGTCCTACAGGCGTCCAGACCAAAAACTAAGACTAATAGTCCTAGAAAGTTTAAAGGGAATATACATTATACTCAAACTTAGAGTACTTATTTTCCCCCAAAAAATGAACACATTATAATTTTGCAGGTTTTAAGAAGAAGCGGTGATGAAGAAAAGGTTCTGTGTCTGGTCCGGCAGCGTAGAGGCCACCACTGTTCAACAGCTGTAATGGTAGTGCTCATCATGGTATGGGAAGGCATTCCTCTCCCCATGGCTGACAAATTATACACGGAGCTCACCGAAAGTCTAAAGTCATACAATGGTCATCCCACAGCCCGAAGATGCACCCTCAATGAAAAGTAATCAAAGTTGTTTTGTCCTGTTTCACATTCAGATCTTTATTATAGAATGTTAGATTTTTAATTAACCACACGTTATTATTTTCTGGAAAGCAGGACTTCAGAACCAAGCAGTAAACATTTCCATGAAATAAGCTAGGAAGTTAAGGCTATTCCAGAATCCCATCCATTTTGTTCTTTTCATGTCCTGCACCCTCTCCCTTCCAGTCCCTAGATTCTGGAGGAACAGGAATTTTGTATAAAGTAAAAGCCGGTCTTGATAAGCCATTGTACAATTTCATTCCTTCTTATCACCAGGGATTTTTCTATAGCATTGCTAATGAATATTTCCTCAAGTATCGGCATTTCACCCCTGCTGTAAGTGAGAAGTATTAGGGTATCCCCAGTGATTCCAAAATTTAATTTCACCTTATAAACCTTTCTTCTGAGTTCCCACTATTAATCTCTGTGTTCTGTATGTAATATAGAAAAGTAACCCAGCGATTGCCATCAAGTCCATTCCAATTCTACTCGTACAAGGTCATGTGTTTTTACACAGCCAAGGGTCTTGTTACCTGGTTACCTTGGGCTACGAGCCACTTAGTCTGAGGTACTACAGAACACAGATGAGACCTTCCACTGCCCTAAAGAGTTAGTCTCAGAATCTCATAGGGGTACTTCAACCCACTCCTGTCGTAGGGCACTATGAACCAGGATCGACTTAATGGCAATGAATGACCTTAGGATCATTGTTGAACTCTTTTAATTCTAAGAGATTTAATTTCCTGACGACCTGTTCAAGGTTGAATGTGATTGGCTTTCTTCTGGTGAATCTTCTTCTAACACAGGTTCACATGAGGACTTTAAACTTTGTGGTGGTGTTTTTGCAAAAGCTTTTTCCACTTTAAAATTTGTTCTTTCCTGTGGGCTTAACAAACATTTGTCCAATGTTTTATTATTTTTTAAAAAGCAACTACATAAATGTGCATTGTTTCCCTAATTTGAATATGAGTTTCAATTGGTAGAAATAGGAAGTCCATTTTTCTTGTTTGTCATTTTATTAGTTGCTCTTACAGATATAACAATCCTTAGTTCCATTAGATCATAGTTCTACAATTGCTGCCATCATCATTTTCAAAAGTTTCTTCTTGAACTCTTTGATATCAGCTCCTGTTTATCCCCTTCCTCCCCCATCTTACTACCCCCATGAACTCTTAATAATATATTATTATTTTTGCCAAACCTTAGACCATCCAATGTCTTCATTCAGCTACCATTCTGTTGTTTCCTTTGAGTAGGGTTATACAGTCATCATTGCTATCAGTTACCCCTTCTCCCCTCTCTCTCCCCCCCTCAGGGAATCGTTGCTACCATTAATGTTTCTGAGGGGTTTATCTATCTTGGATTTCATGTAAGGAGCAATCTTAGTTATACAAATGCACACACGCAGGTCTAGCAAGGTTAGTGAGGTACCACCAAGTCCACAATAGTGGAGAGAGCAGTCAAGAATTCTTTTATTCTCTGTCCCTTGGGTATTAGGACGACACTGGTAAAGTTTTAAGGAAAATCTCAGGATATGTTCAAGGGACTGCATTAAATCAATAAACTGCGAGAACTGACATCTTTATGATTTCTAAATCCCACTATAATTGTGAAAATCAGAAAATTATGTTTTGATACAATAATACAATGATCTAAGCTATACTTCATAGGTGAAAAAGGCTGCTTTGTAAAGATTTACTGCATTAGAAACCCACAGGGGCCTTTCTATTCTGTCTTTTTTTTCAAAAATCATTTCATTTGATAATCATGTTTCTTTGTTCCATGGCCTTAACATTTTTGAAAGAGACAGGACAACTTAGTGTTGCTTATTGATTTTTTTTCTTTCTGATTCAGCTTAGTATGTGAGTTATTGGCAGGCGTCCTTCATGGTACATCACGTCGGGAGCTTTGCAGTCATCCTGTCCCATTATTGGTAGTGATGTCTATATCAATGTTTCATAAAAGCTCTTTCAAATGGACTATTAGGCTCTTTCTTTGGCAACTTTAATTTTATCTCTCAATTTGAAATATTGCTTAACCCTTTGATCAAAATGTTCGATCAACCGATAATCATATTCAAAACCTATTTTTCATTTTGATAAAAGGTTTTATGGGAATGAGATACTTTTCATATCCCTCTTTGTGCCAGTCGATCACTTTTTTTTCCTCATTATTATGTTTGCCCGGAAGTCTGTAAAAAACTAGGTACCCAATTGAAATTTCTGCAGCCATCATAGGTAATAATTTTTCTCACCACCAGAAAGTATATACTAGAGAAAAATTCTTTCCATAATCCTTGGTAACTACCAATGAGCATTGGTCTTTTTATACAGCTAGCCTTTATTCTAAGGGTTCTACATCTACACAGGAGCCTCGGTTGTATAAAGATTTCCACATGGACTACTTAAGTGCAAGGTCATTAGTTCAAAACCACTAGATGCTATGTAAGAGATTTACTCCACAAAGAGTTATAGTCTCCAGGGCAGTTCTTTTCCTTTTTTATAGGAAAAGATCTAGATGAGTAGGTTTTCTTGTTTGGGTTCCTCCCCACCCCCTAATTCATGGATTTAGCCAATAGGTACCAATATATCAAAGGCTAAGAAGCGACAAAAGGTCTTGAACATCCATGGATTTTGCTGTATAAAGGTTCTGGAACCAATCTTGTGAATGTAAGGCATGTAAGAGAGGAAGGGAGAGACAGTGATTTATGAAAAATATGTTTAAATAATCTATTGTATGTATATTGCATTTTCATATCCATTCATCTTGTTTTGCTATTGTGAATAATACTTCAATGATTATATCAGATGTGCTAGGTTTCATAAGTTTTGGATTTCTATATTCTATGAAATGCACTTGATATTTTCTTGTTTTGAGTTGCATTATTTTGACATTATATAGGTATGTATACATACTGCTGAGAAAGTCTACCATTTTGCAAATTTGAAATCAAAATGAGGCTATATATATACAGCCTCGCTGGTTTCATATATATGAATATGTATTCTAAGTGTTTTCATTGTTCCTGTAGGCTTTTAACGTAGCATCTTAGATCCCTCTGCCATGCTACAACAGGTTCCTGTAGACTTTTAAAAGATCACTTCACGTACTGTATACATCTCATTTTACGGAAGAAGCTAAACTTTATACCCTAATTTTAAAATTTGACAGGAAGAGACCCAGCAACTTTGCTTTGAAACCTCAGGCACCTCCAGATCCAAAAGAAATTATCGATATTTTAAACCTGAATAGTTTATCAATAACTATTTTGAATTTTCAGTTCTGAACAAATATTTTAGTTCAAAATTTCCCACCTACTACCAGAGTCTATTCTGACTTAATTATTATAAAATTCATCAACATATATAATTTGTAATATAGATTTTATTTTACATTAATTTTTTGCTCATCTGTATTCATCGATACATAAAACTGAAGTGTTTTGAGTATTTCCCTTGGCTTTATCAGTTCATCCTTTTGTAATTAATATCTTCCAGTCGTACCTGTACATGTCAAGGAATTGATCCAGAGGCTTGTGGAGCTTCATTCTCATTTGGCTGTTCTTGGAGTATGTACTTCAATGGATGCAAATTTGGTAGAAGTCCAGCCCCCAGAAAATTTAGAATTGATCCAAGTTCTCCCTTAAATGTAAGTTTCCATTTTATTTTTTAACTTCACAATGAGTATATAAGTATATTCCTTATACATAATTAAACACTAAAACAAAATATTTAAGTTGAAATGAATCAATCAAAGAAAAAAACTAAATAGTTGAAAGTTCTAAATAAGTTAAATCAATTCTTTAACTACCAACCCAAATTCCACATGTTCCTTGTCCCTTCTTCCCTTGCTACCTTACCCCGGAGAGAATCACTGTTAAAAGATTCTAAAATTTATACACAGCCAAAGTAGGAAGACTAAGTAAAGCCATTTTCCAACATTTCAAAGACTAAGAAAGCTTACCACCTACAGACCTACTATGAAAGAATTACTAGAGGACGTATTCCAAGAAGAAGATGTATGAAACCGGAACGAATCGGTCCGGGACACAAGGCCATGGTGAGCAAAGAAATTAGTCAAATGTACTGTTACGTTTAAATAAATTGAGTATTTACATATTTAAGTTAAAATAACCTATAGGTATAATTCCATTCTCTTAGTAATTTAGGAGTGGGTAGTTGGATAGGCAATGGGAGGGGTGGGAATAATTAAGAAGTAAGTATGTTACTTACTTTTTTTCTTTCTTTTTTTTTTTTTTTTGCTTTGTTGCATATCGAGAGGGCTTAAATACTATCTGGGGAGCCTTGGTGGTAAAATGGTTATGCGTTGGGCTAGTATCTGTAAGGTCAAGCGGTTGCCAGCAATGGAGAAGCTCCATTGATGAAGAAAGGGATTACGACTCCCCTTTAGAGTTACATTCTGAGAAATCCACAGTGCAGTCACTATGAGTTGGCATGGACTCAATGACAGTGAGTTTGGTTAGTTCTCATTTCATTGTTTTTCAAATAAAAGATAATACTTTTATTTATAATAACATAACTTTTTTATAAGCAAAATTTGATTTTTTTACAGTCCTACTAGTAATTGGTCTTATGGCCCACATGTTAGGAGTTACTGTTCTTACTATTTTGGGGGGGGGGAAATACATGTATATTTGAAAAATTATATCTTAAAGATATCTTAAATTAATAGGACAGAAAGCATATATTTTATAATAAATGTAGAAAATAATCCATGAAAAATCCACAAGAATGATTTTTAATAATTATAGTATAAAGTCATTATCTTATATAATAAATAGATAATAAAATGAAGGAATTAAACTATAATATAATGACTATAATAAACTGGTAAAAATGTAGCATTCATAATTATCCCTTTAAAGAGAAAATAAAAATTTAGTATTTTCTAGAGTTACTAGACATTTCAGTAAAGTCAAGATGTTTCTACACATAAGTATGAGAGAGAAAAATATCATTTTTAGACATTATTTTCTATCTAGAAAATGATTCGTAGCTTATAGAATATTAGAAGTATAAATATAGTTTAATGAGATGGCAAGGTAAAAGTCCGTCTTGTTCAAAATCAATAACTTTCTTATCTACTGTTCACAATTTGAGAATATACTATATGTTAGTTTGCCCAATCATATCAGGGGCCACAAAACATCCACAACTATGAAGTACTTTAAAAATCTTATAGGTCACATAAGGGCAAACTATAAAATTTTACTAATGGGTAATTTCTTTAATTCCAAGATACGATGCTCAATTAAAATACTCAATAAACTAATAGCATTTCTCCCTTAGAATTATCCTGGGCTCTTTCTAAATGTTATAGAAGGATACATTCATATAAGAATCATAATAATGACAATAGTATTAATGTTTTAGTTCTATGAAATATTATTAAATAATTCATGAATGTCACAATTGCTTATGGTTTTCTTTCCCCCACCCCTTCTCTCTCTTTAACACTGTTTAACATTCACATAGTGCTTGTAAGACATTGAAGGATTTTAGGGAGGATTGCCACAATCACCCTGTGGCTCTGGCTACTCTTTAATAATGGATGGAGTGTGGGAAAATCTAGTTATCTGTGAAAATAAGATGCTGATTTGGAATAATCCATACTAAACTCCCTGCTATCAAGTCAATTCCAACTCTTAGCGATCTTCCAGGACAGAGTAGAACTGTCACCCAGAGTTTCCAAGGCTGTTAATCTATGCAGGAGCAGAAAGCCTCAACTTGTGAGCTCAAATTGCTGTTCTGGTGATCACCTGCCCAACTCATAATCATCCACTGTGGCACTGGATCCTTTCTGTTCAGGAATAGGCTGGGAAAGAAGTGGTAAGAAGCAGTTTATATGGAGTGATCTTTTTTTTTCTCAATACATAATGGTACACCGAACTAAGAACATGTTTGTAAAGGGCAGAATTTGTTCTCAGCTCAGTTTCAGATTCCAAAGGAAAATTCTATTGGTCCTGTGTGCTCAAAATAATATGAGTCTGGCATGCAAGAAATGATCATCTCTCCAGCTAGTTATAATAATTATGGATGTGGTGATTCTGTAGATCAAGAGGTGAAGTATTATTGGACTTTTTTCCAATTAGAATAGCCTCTATCCAAGAGCTCAAATAGAAAGAAAATGTTTTTTTTGTTTGTTTGGTTTTTTTTTTAAGAAAATGTTTTGAATAGAAAGATGACAACACATGCACAAATTTTCTTGACACAATGAGTGTATGGATGGCTAGTGAAACAATCATTCGTTTTTAATATTAAAATAAGCTAATATGTTAATACTCACAGTCAACAATATAACCTATCATTGTTTTGTTTCTACTTATCTACTTTTTCACCATTTCTGCATAATTAATATAACAGATATTTAGTAAGCTGATAACATGAATAAAATTATATAAGAACATTTAAAAATTTAAACCTAATTTTGCATAAGTTATAGAGAATTTCTATACCAGTATTCCAGTTTCTCTTCCTCATCCTCAGAGTAAAACAAAGTTAAACCCTGTAGCAAATATTTTAAATGTTAAGAATTATAACTAAAGTATTGTTAGTATTAATTCTATAATTTCTACTAAATAAATATGATAATCAGGGTTTGGGTCTATAGTATAAGGTATTTCTAACAAGAAGTCATTAATTTTCTAATGCAGGAAGGCATTCTGTGGTTGTCTAATTTTATTTTTCCATAAGTATTTTTTGTTAACCCTGCTTATTAAGTAATATGTATCTATAAAATATAGAGATTAAGCACTGATGAATATATGTAACTAATCTAGACATGGGCTTTTTAAAAAGAACTTCAGTAATGAAAATTTCCGTATGATTCTGTAGGAAAAACCGTAAAAGTTATCACTGACTCTTTACAGTTGTTGGGATTGTTGTCTGTGCCTTTTTCTTCCTTTGTCTGTATTGCTGATTCTTTGATGTTCAGAATTATACAGTGCATACTGGAGATGAACTCAGTCGTACGAAGACTTCTTTATACATTCATAGTATCTCCTTACAGCCAAATCCATAAGAACCAAATGTCCTCTTTAATCCCACCTTGATCCTTGCTGTCAGTTAACTGCTTTCAATATATGACTGCTTCACACCTGCTAGCTCGATGTAAAATATCTTTATGAAAAACTGTTATATTGGCCTTTCAGCTATGCTAAAATCTGAATGTCATCCATAATATCAAGACAGGATTTTCAATCTCTTAAATGTGTGTATAACCAATAGTTCTCCTGAGTCTTTATATGTTCTTTACAGATTTATCAAATCTCCTTAAATTTATAGCCCCTTTGGTGCCAAGAAGTCTACACTAGTTTATGACCATATGTTCCCACTTTTCAAACTTTCCTGATTTAATAGCCATTAATCATGATCTGTTTGTTTTTCTATAGAGGGTGATTCATCAGACCTGTCTTATAGCATATTTGAGGCATAGTATATTTGAACCTTAACAGAATATTCTTACTGTTTCTCTTCCAACTGAAAACATGAAAACATGTTACATTGTATCCAATTAAAGCATCATAGTGACTTAACAGTTTAGATTCAGGGGACCAATCAATATTGTTACCCTCGGTTGGTAGCTCTTTTATACACCTTTTACTAATGGTTAATTATTTAACTTCATACGCTAAATTTATTTCCTATGTCCTTATAAAACAACTAAATTGGACTATTTTTTCATAGGAAAAAATCCTTGAAGACAATTTACAGAGTTTGGCTACGAGTTTAGCTCCAATTTATAAGCAGTATGCCCCAGTTGCTTATAAAAACCAGGTATGTTTATAATAGCTGTTTTAACATAAATGAAATACATTTATTACATGAATATAATATTTTATAATTTTATTGTGAGAGTATGTCAGGAAGAGTAAAAATGAAATTGTGAAAATGTGGTAATTTCTATATAATAGCTTTTATATTAGTGTATGTATTTCTTGAGGCAGTATTTCCATCTCTTTACCTTTTCCCAAAGAAGTCTCTGCACTTCTTTTTTAAAAATGTCAAAATAGCAGTTTTAATAACCTGAACAGATTCAAATTATGTCCCTTTGAAATGTTATTTGAATTTATGGAACAAAGAGAAATCTGAAGTGGCAAGATTAGGACTACGGGAAAAGGGGTAATTAATTTGCTACCCTCGAAGAATAAGCAGGTGCATTTATATGATAAAAAATACCTCTTCACACAAATTCCCTGACTTTTTATCTTAAAACTTCTCCATAATTAAGACCTGTGGTTATCCTATTAGTTGAGAAAGTCCATCAACATATCCTTTGAGAATCATAAAATAGAATTCAGCGTACTTCCAAAACCACCTTGAACTAACTGGCCTAAGAGATCCCATCTTATGCCATTGTTTATTTTGTGCCTTGCTCTCTAAATCATATTTGTAATCCAAGACTTGTCCTTGGGTTATGAATCTTTCATATGATTGTCATTAACTGATCTTGCTTTAAAAGACTGACTAGAAAATAAGCTCTTTGATCGAGTTAATGCTTGTGATACACAGTCCTGTTAGCGGACTGCACTCTAAATTGACCTCTAGAGTAAATGCAATCCCCGTCAAAGTCTTTCATTCTCTTGCAAAAATTGCATAAGATGATCCTAAAATTCATTTGGAATATAGTCAAGCCAATACTAAAGGGAAGAAAAATAATCAATGGACTCACAATTTTTAATTTACAATCTTCTTTAAATCATTTAATTGGGGCTTGTACAACTCTGATCACAATCCATCCATCCATCCATTGTGTCAAGCACATTAGTACATACGTTACCATCATCATTCTCAAAACATTTGCTTTCTACTTTAGCCCTTGGTATTAGTTCCTCATTTTCCCCCTCACTCCCCAACTCTCCCTCAGTCATGACCTTTTTTTTTTTTTTTTTTTGGTGGTGGTGGTAGTGGTGGTGGTGGACCTTTTTTTTTTTAAAATACTTTTATTGAGGACTCTTACATCTCTGACCACAATCCATATATTCCTCCAATGTGTCAAGCACATTTATACATATGCCCTTGCCATAATTTTCTTTTTTTATACTTAAAAAAAATTTTATTAGGGGCATACACAACTCATCACAATCCATACATACATCAATTGTGTAAAGCATATTTATACATATTGTCCTCACAATTCTCAAAATATTTGGTCTCTACTTAAGCCACGGCATCAGCTCATTTCCCTCTACCTATTCCCCCTTCCCTCATGAACCCCTGATAACTTACAAATTATTATTTTGTAATACCTTACACTGTCCGATGTCTCCCTTCACCACTTTTCTGTTGTCCGTCCCCCAGGTACGAGGTTTTATGTAGATCCCTAATTGTTTTAATCGGTTCCCTCTTTCCACCCTCCCAGTATAGATGCTCTCACCACTAGTCCTTGAGGGATCCTCCACCCTGGATTCCCTGTGTTTCCAATTCCTATCTGTATCTGGGTACATGCTCTGGTCTAGCCCAATTTATAAGGCAGAAATTTTTCTACTTTGTCCTATATAGTCAGTAAAGCGTCGACTTGCTAATAGTGAGTGAGATTCAAGAAAGTGTTATCATTGCTATAAGATGTGTTTAGGTTGGTGGAATAAAATTTAGACACAACGATTTCTTAATTATCAGAGATATCAATGTTTCTAGGAAAACTATGTATTTTCATGCAAAAATCCTGAAATTGGACCCCCTACTGCAAGAATTTACCCAAAAATGGACCAAGATCTAAATAAATATATGAGCTAATAGTCTAAAACTTTTAGAAGAAAATATAGTTATAACGCTGTATGGTACTGTATTAGGCAGTGCTTTCTTAGATACAAGATTAAAGCAAGCACAAAAAATCCATTAATTGACATCATCATAATTTAAAGTATAACATATGGTATCTGTTAAATTGAAACTTGTTTATGAAATGTATCTATGGTTTTTATAATCATAAATTGTAGGTTACTAATGCACTATATTAGGGTTCTTTTCTCCCTCATGTAATAGTTGAGACTAATTTCCTTTTTTTTTTTTTTTAATTGCTTTTTAATGTTCTTTCCCTGGCTTTTGTAGGCTATCATCATGCTGTTCTTCTGCATCCTCTTACTCTTTGTTCTGCATGTCACTGAGCTGAATCTATTCACTATTGTAAGACTCTATCATCTCACATATCCAAAGGGTATTAGATTTAGAAACTTTGCTTGTTTTCCCTCTACATTGAAGGTCATTCTTTCTGTCTTTGAAATCTGTATCTCTGCAGATAGAGAATGAAGAAATTGGCCGAGATTGTCGCCTTGGCTATGAAGAAGGCCGTCCTTTTTCTGGTGTCACTGCTTGCCTGGATTTTTGTGCCCACCCCCACAGAGACATTCATAACATGAATAATGGAAGCACTGTGGTATGTACCTGAGACCCCTTCCGGGTAAAGCCTCTCCACCACTGTGTGCCCCAGAACTATGATGTTTAAATGTGATTGGTTGGTGCAATGCCAGGTCATATTTGTGTGCTGTGTAGGATAGGATTAAAGTTAGATCACATATAATTTTCAAAGTTAAATTATGTTTTTAACTGGCTATTTGGGAGGAGATAGAAGTCCAGGATTTTTAAGAAGTATTCTCTTTTGCTAAACATGGAAGTATGAAATGAAGCAACTTCCTGCTCTTTATTTGCCATCAGCTTCTCTTTTTTTTGGTGAGAAAGCTCTGCCAAATTTATCATGCATATTTATTCCTTAATGCCAGTGTGCATGGAGTAATATTAATATTCCAAATTTTCAAGTAATGTTTGACTTCCAGCTTGTATAATTTATCTTCATTCTTGAACATTTTCCCATGCCCCTAGCTTGAAATCAATTAAAATATACTTAAATCAAGCTGAAGTGCCTGTGCAAGAATGTCCTTTTGTCAGGAAAGCACAGACTCTTATAATGTGTGGCAAGGAAACTGTAGTCAGCTGTATCCCATGTAAAACTCTTTTTCTCGTTTGATCAGTACATGCCTATAAATAATCAAGGAGCCAAGTGAACCTTTCATTAATGGAGATGACTTTTCATTATTCATGCCTCACGTTATGCCCAAGTTATACAAATCCTCCTGATGCATCACTTGGTCAGTAGATTTTCTTGGATTGTCTTTATTACATAGTAAATCTATGAGGAAACAAGGGGATAATAGAGATGATGTTTAGAACTAGACACAAATCTTTTTCCCCATGTTCTTTGACTCTCATTCTACTATATCTTCTTGCCCAATTTTCTAGTTTTGTTCTCAATGTCTAGTCTTAGCTCCCCCTTAACTTTCCCTCATTATGGACAAATAAAATGACCGAAGTGGAAATATACTGATAGAAGATTCTCAGATTGATTTAATGACAGGTATCTGGTATCCTGAAGTTTTTTATGGGATCCAAAGCATTATAAAATCAAATCTGCACTTTCAACTTGGCACCTTTTTATAGCGCCCCTACTAAGAAAAAAGTCTTCAGGAAGGATGTCTCTAATAATAAAGAACTTATTGGACATATGATTGAAATTTTAAAAAATTTAAATGGATTACAATTATTATAAGTATTATACTCATAGATTAATTTTGCATACTTCATTTAGATGTTTACACTATAAAAATAATAAGCACAGTTTAACATTCGTTAAATTTAACCCTATTCGTTTTCAAGAGTAAATTTTTATGGAAGTAGAAAGCATTATTTCTTTTCCATGGTGGTTTCTAAATGCCGATCTTGTGGTTAGCTGGCAGCCCAAGAAGTAATCTACAATGCCTTCGGGGCTTGTCTTCATTTATTGATGAAAATAAAATTCATTCTAACAAAATGAATACTAAAAATATTATAAAGGAGAGAAGTCAGGCTCTCTCAGCGGTTCACCTGGGGGTGTCCTTAATGGAGCTGTGTCAAGAGCCACGTCCTGACTGCCCAAGAAAGCTCCTGGAGCTTTCCTGTAAGGTCCCCTGCCTTAATGACTGCAAGTGTCCCAAAGTCCCTCCTACTCCTAGATCAGCACCTGCTTCTCTGTTGTACTTCAAACGCTATTTCAGTTCTATCGTAAACATGTCCATGTTTATTTAACAAGATTCTTTTACTCCCAGGTCCTCTTTAGAGCGAATTATCCCAGGAACCCTCAGACACCATGGTGACCTTGTGCTAATGGTCTCCCTCATCCAGAAGATAATACAAATAACTTCTTAACCTGCTTAAGACAATTAATGTTTGCTTTATTTAACCAAAAAAAAAATAGGAAAGGCCAGAAAATTAGACTGATTAACTATGGACAATCCCCCAACCCAGGTCCACCACAAAGGAATGTTGATATTAGTTAAATAAGGTACTGGTGTCTCCTCAGTGTAGTTGTTAGTTGCCTTTGACTGGATTCCCATTCACTGTGGGCCGTCTGGTATAGAGCTCCGTAAAACATTCTTGCCCCGATCACTACCTCCATGGTGCAAAGGGGTCATTCAAACCTCCAATGTTTAGATTAAAAGTCACATGCTAATATTTTGCACCATTTATGTGAATGATTACTGGAAAGATAATGAAACTAATTCAGGAACAATTTCTTAATGTAAGTGATGTTATAATGCAGTACCATAGTATTTATAAAAATCAATTGCAATGGTGTTCTTACCATGACTGATATGTTACTGGAATTGGATTACAGTTGAGTACATTAAAATGAATTTATTGTCAGAAATTGAAAATAAAGTAAAAATTAGCTATGCAAATAACTGAGGTAAATGTACAGGACCCATATTTCCCATTTCATGTTTTTTTTCATATCAGGTTTGTACTTTAACCAGAGAAGATAACCGCTCATTGGGAGTCATTCCTGAAGATGAGCAGCTCCATGTGCTACCTCTTTACAAACTTTCAGACACAGATGAGTTTGGCTCGAAGGAAGGCTTGGAAGCCAAAATCAAATCTGGGGCCATCCAGGTCCTCGCACCTCGTAGTAAAAAAATTAAACGTTTTACTATGCCTGTTCCTCGTTGTGGGAAGAAGCGGGCTTCGATGATGACAAAGATTCTCACTAATAAGAAGAACGAGAAGAAACTCGTTCCTGCAATCAAGCGGAAGAAGTATAATCCAACGACCAATAATAGTAAGACTTCATCACTGCCTCTTTTAGGTGAGATCTTAGTCAACCTGCTCATTTCCACGGTGAACTTTCATTGGTTTCTTTATACCTTATTTTTGTATTATCTTTTCTTCTCTCAGAGATGTTATGAAAAGGTAAAGTTACAGAAAACTTTTAATTGGTGGATTTTCTTGAACATTTATTAGTGCGCTTAGAGTGACAGCTGATTTTCAAATGTGTGCTAAAACCAAGTCAACAAAACAATGACCCATGGATTTTTCTTAGTATTGTTTCTTTCTATGTATGCCTTTAAAAACACAAGCATACATGGGTTTTTGCCTTTTAATGATTGTTTTAACATTGTTTTATTTGGGGCACTTACAGCTCTTTAACATGTCCAGCAATTGTATCCAGTGTATTTGTACATATGGTGCCGTCATGATTTTCTAGACATTTATTGGTATTTGAGCCCTTGATATCAGCTCCTTTTTTCTCTTGCCTCCCACAAAACATGGTTTCATGTTTGTGTCTATCAATGTCTGGATATTCTGTAAGCATTTCTTACCGTAAGCATCCATTTAAGTAGTCTGAAAATTTCCAAGCACCACTTTAGATTGGTCTGGATATTCCAAATATAGGAGTCAAACCTAGGATTGTCTTGATGGTCTCCCTGGAAATGCAGTATGGCCAAAGTCCTGAAGGAAATAAGATTCATCAATATACATATTTAGAGAAATAATATAGCAATTAGAGGAAATATCAACTGCAAAGGTCCAAATGCAGGAACTCAAAATTGAAACTTGAAGTAAACAAATAAGCTAGTCAGACTATAAGAAGGAAGACCCGAGCACTGCTACGCAATGCACGGCGGACTCCCAACCACTGTAGAGACTCCCAACCACCACTATAGAGACTCCCAACCACTATAGAGACTCCCAACCACTATAGAGACCCTCCTCGTGAATTGAGCTTCACATATCATCTGACGCACACATCGAGTGGTGCCGTTCCCTCCCTACAGAATCAATCAACACGTTTCTCTCTCATTTTAAAAGTTTGCTTACATTCAGTTTAGATTTTTCTTTTTTAATAATAATGCCACGAGAATTCTAATAGTGCTTAGTAAACTTGCATCGCACCAGGAAGCATATATCTGATGGTCTCTTTTTAAAATAGTTTTATTGGCATATACTTAACAAAATTTAATCATTCATATTAAGATTTGTGCAGTCATCACCACTCGCTTTCATTGTCTTGTTGTCCTCATTGTTGGATGTACTCTTTTACCTACTGGTTCTACAGGCACACATGAACTTTGGGTAGATTAATTACATTGTTAGTGTTAGAATCAGTTTTGGGTTTGTAAATTTTTTTAAAGAAAGTATTGCCTATAGCTATTACATATTAATTTTCAGTGAAAAACCATACTGGGAAATCAGGGTAAATAAGTGTCCAGTTATTTACCTCCCAAATAATCCTCTGATGTGATAACTTTTTTCTTAAACTTGTATCCTGTGATCCTTTTGCTTCTCCAACATAATTTGTGGTTCAGTACATTTGTGTGTTTACATTTCAAGACACGTTTAAACGCAAAGATTGTCTCATCTTTTGTATTTAGAAACCTTTTTAGTTGCCTTCAAATTTCCTTGACAGATCATGACTCTCTCTTTGATTTTCTTCTTTCCTGGTACAAGATGCTTAGGATTCATTTTGCATAGTTTCTATCCAGTTTTTTGCATAGTTTCTATCCCATCTAAACCCGGTTAGTTGTCTAAAGAGCCGTAAAAGGAGTGTCCGTATGTGTGGGGTGGGGGATGTGCAACATGTTGATGTTCCAATTAGGGTTGTTGTTTTCTTCTTTTGTTTTTATATTTGTGAGCCGTTATTTGTTTATTTCAAGCTGTGAGAAATGGAAATTTATAGATTTATATACTTCAAAAGGAATTATGAAAAGAAATACTGAAGAGACCATACTGGAGAATTATCACTTCATCTTTATAACCCTACTTTACAGACAGTAATTGAATTTAGGTTTATAGCTCATATATCTGACTCTATAACCAACCAAATCACTGTCCTCTTATGTCATTTTTCAGTACTTCCCTTACAAAGGACAGGGGCTAGTTGAAATGGAAACCTTATTCTGATGTACTTCTTCAGCTCTTATGGTATAAACCTTTTTTTCCTTTTAATAATTCTTACCACAATTCATACATACATCCATTATGTCGAGCACATTTGTACATTTGTTGCCATCATCATTCCCAAAACATTTGCTTTCTACTTGAGTCCTTGGTATCAGCTCATTTCTCCCATCCCTCCCTCCCTGATGATCCCTTGATAATTTATAAATTATTGTTATTTTATCATGTCTTAAACTGTGTGACATATCCCTTCACCCACTTTTCTGTTCCCCCTTTCCACCCCACCCTCCTGGTATCGCCACTCTCAGCACTGGTCCTGAAGGGATCATCTGTCCTGGATTCCCTGTGTTTCCAGTTCATATCTGTACCAGTGTACATCCTCTTATCTAGCCAGATTTATAAGGTAAAATTGTGATTTTTGGGGGGTGTGGGGAGAAGCATGTCCATTAGCTTACTCTGATGGGCTTTGGATTTCACTCCTCCTCATTCACATTGATATGATTTTTTTTTGGTATTTGATGCCTGATACATGATCTCATCCTCACCTTGTGATCACACAGACTAGTGTGCCTCTTCCATGTGAACTTTGTCGTTTCTGAGCTAGGTGACTATTGTTTATCTTCAAGCCTATAAGACCCCGGACACTATGTCTTTTGATAGCCAGTCACCATCCAATTTCTTTACCACATTTGCTTATTCACTACTTTGTCTTCAGTGATCGTGTCATGAAAGTGAGCATCATGGAATGCCAGTTTAATGAAACAAAATATTCTTGGATTGAGGGAGTACTTGAGTGGAGGCCCAATGTCCATCTGCTACCTTAATACTAAACCTATAAATATATGCACATAATTCTGTTTCCCCATCGTCATATATTTGCATATGCACATGCCTGTTTTTAGACCTCTAAATGCACTTTGCCTTCTAGTTCTTCCCTCTATTTCCCTTTGTTCCATTATCATGCTCAGCCTTCATTTGGATTTCAGTAATTCTTCAGTAATTCAGTAATTCTTGGTTACGTGGCCCTTGATCAAGCCCTTCCAGGCCTCCTACCCCCTCGCCATTGATTTTAGACCCCTTGTTCCCTTGTTCCTGGTTTGTTAACACCCACTTCCTCTCCCCTTCTCCCATGTTGCTCTGGAACCATGGAACCATCAATCTCGTTTTTTTCTCCTCCAGATTGTTTATCCCTCCTACCTTATATACATAGGCCTGCAGAGATCATAATGTGACAAAAAACCAAGACAGCAAAACAAAGTCACAAAAGAAAAATGCAACAATTAAAAAAACAAGGGCAAAAAAGAAAAGTCTGTAAATACTTCAAGGTCCATAGGCCTGTAGGAGTGTTTCCTGGTTGAGTCTGATTGGCTGTCACACCCTGGCCCCAAAGTCCATTTTTGGTTTTCCCTGCGGACTTCCTTGCTCTGCTCCCCTTGCTTGCTGTTATGTAGCCAGCCCTTAGTGTTTCACCTTGGTGGGTGGGGTCAGATCAGATGTAATTCCCACACTGTGTCGCCAGTGTTGTCCCCTGTAAGGCTATGGGTCAGTGAGGGATGTCATGTTTCATCGTGGGGCCAGCTATATTGTCCTCTCTCTGCATTGGCTTCTCTGAGCAGGGATGTCGTCCCTCAAGGCTTGGTGGGCAGGCTGTGCTCCACTCTCCCTCCCCTCATTTGCTGCTGTGTGCTCTGATCCGACCTGTCCCCTCGCTGGTATGCGCCTTTCTAGTAGTCAGCGCACAGTCTTTGGTCGAGAGTCTTTGGAGTCTTTTCTGCTCCACCTAACTGAAGAGTCACTGCATTGTTATCCTTTGAGCCCTTCCTTCTCATGATTTACTTTTACGGACACCTCACCACTATAGTAATTGATATGTACACTAAATGCTTGGGTCATTTAGATAGTTACTATTTAGGAATAAGATGGATTGTTCCTTGGATTATATTATCTGAGGCAGGAATTGAAGATCTTTCATATTAGATGCTAGTCATATTATTTACTCATTTAAAATGCTTTTTGTTTACTGGTTCTCGATACTAAAATTTGTTGCTTTTGAACCTCAAAAAAAATTCTTTCCATTTGATCCATCATTTGTATAGATTTGCCAGATTAAGTTACTCACAATTGCCAAAGTATAATAATCTATATATAATGACTTACTTTTGTAGCTAAAAACGAACACAATTTACTTGGTCTTTTCTGAAAGGTCACAAAGTGCTTATTTTACACTAAGATTTTTTTTTCGAGGGCTGACTTTCAATAGATACACTAAGATTTTTACATACTTTTAATTAAGTAAGAATCCTTGGAAATAAAGTGGTTATGCGTTTAATAGTTCAAAAACCACCAGCCACTGCTGGGGAGAAAGTTGCGTCTTGGCCTCTCTACTCCCGCATAGTTAGAGTCTCAGAATCCCACAGGGTAGTTCTACCCTGTCACGGGGTCACTGTAGATTGTAATCCTGTCAGTGGCAATGAGCGTGTTTTTCTTTTCATTAATAATTAACTGTTCCAGCTAGGGTGCTTTCAGTACTCAAGCACACGTCTAACTCTTACCTGGGCATTATTTCATAGAATACCTAATATATATCTATATCTACATATAGTCAACTCAAATGGTAGTTGACTAGTGCTCTAAGTTATCATATCAACAGCACAATATTCCAATCTATGGTTTTTTGTATTTATTTCACAGCCAGTTAGGTTAGTTCTAATGTTTTACTGTTTTAATCAATGATTAAAACATGATCACAAAGGTGGTCTTCCCATGGCGAGGCTTATCCATTGCACTCCAGATGTGCTGACCCCTGCCATTTTCCCAAATATGGGAAACTCGACTGCAGAATTGTCCCACTGGGGTACTGTGTTCGCACTCTCCTCTGGGGGAAAAAAAAAGCATCCCCCTCACCCCCCAAAAAAGTTTACCAAATTACATAAACTACATACTCATGTGTGTGTTACTTGATTAGAAAAATAAATGGAACAAAATTGGTCAATATTACTAACACGTTCTGTTACATCATCTTTGTAATTCTCCCTTTAGATATTCTCAGAAGACAACGACTACCCAATCATACTGTGTGTTTTATCTTCACCATGGTGTTCTTTTCTCCGTTTAGGGTGTAAAAGTGAGACCTTGCAACCTGAAATAAAAAGTGAAACTGAACCACACTTTATCTTCAAAGGTTCAGACAACACTAAAACCTACTCAGTGATCCCATCCATTCCTCGATCAGTGAAAGAGGCCAACATGCCTCCAGGCTTCTCCTTGTCCCCAATGGGTACTTCAACCACAGCAGCTCCATGTCAAAACGATGCAGCGGTGTCCTCCAGGTTTCCAGAAAGAAGTAGCAGCCCCCACTGCAAACTGCCTTCTCCCAGACTCAGTGGTGCTAATGCACCTGCTGAGGACAACACGGGAATTGCACAGTCTGAATCAGTTCCTCTTACTCCCGTTTCTACTCCCACGACAGATTCCCTGGTTTATTCTGAGCCTCCCAGTGGTCCAACTGAGCAGCTAACAACTAATCGGCAAAACCAGCAGCCCCCGCCCATCACCTCTCAAGAACTTGCTCCCTCTGGGATGGAAGAAGAGGATCCGCATTCTGAAGCAGATGATCCTTTGTCGGATGAGCCTCCTTCAAATGATCCCCTGCCAGATGCTGAGGAGAAATTGCCCCACATCGATGAGTATTGGTCAGACAGTGAGCACATCTTCTCGGACGCCAATATTGGAGGGGTGGCAATCGCACCTTCGCACGGCTCTGTGTTGATAGAATGTGCCCGGCGAGAGCTGCACGCTACGACTCCTCTGGAGCATCCTAATCGGAGTCATCCTACGCGCCTCTCCCTCGTCTTCTACCAGCACAAAAACCTGAATCAGCCACAACATGGTTTTCAAGCAACCAAGATGAAGTTTGAGGCTAAGGAGGCTACGAATAAAAAGAGTGAGACTTCAGAGAAAGACCGGGAAGCTAGTGAAGTAGCAGTGTTCCCTGAACTGGCCCCTGCCCCAACCCCTGAACCCTTCCCCGCCCCTGCCCCCGGCCCAGAATCGTCCCCTGAAGGCAATGCATTGCACCAAATTCCTTATCATAAAGCAGTCACATCAACAAAAAACAAGTTTGTTACCGTGTCCTCTTATGCTTTCACACATGTTGCCGGGCCCTATAAAAAATGGGCTTGAGAGCTTCCCTCCCCTTCTTAATGCCTTTGCTCGTGCAGTGTAGTTTTTCCAGGTGCTGGTAAAAGGAAAGTCATGTTGTCGTTCACTCTACCTTCATCTCACCCATTTGAAGGCTGAGGTTAAAACAAAAACATAAACGGGGTGGGGGTTTCTTAACTGTGACTATTTTGACAATTAGTAGAAAGTGCACATTTTAAGCAAAAATAAAAGTTTTATAGTTTTAAATACATAAAGAAATGTTTTGGTTAGGTGTTAACCTTGATAGAATCACCCAGTTTGGTGCTTTAAATTAAGTCTGTTTACTATGAAACGAGTCATTTTTAGAGGATTTTAACAGGTTCATGTTCTATGATGTAAAATCAAGATACACAGTGTTAAGTCTACACAGCTCCTGGTGCTCAACCACATTGACACAGTTTAAAACACGCTGACTTATTATTTCAGGGTGCCATTGTTCAGACATCTTCCGATCATTGCTAGAAAATCGGCATACTCTTTTGAAGCAAACCAATGAAATGTTTTCTCTTAAAATATTTCTGCTGTACAAAATTGTGTTGTTAATAATGGTTGGCGGCTGTTCAAAAATTGTAAATATATATTTTAAAAGCACTTTCTATTTTAAAAGTAACTTGAAATAGTATAAGATTCCTATTGTCTATTGTTAGTGCATATTTGCATACAAGAGAAATCATTTATTCTTGCTGTGTAGAGTTCATCTTGTTAAATGCAGTATGTGTTCTACTCATGTATATGGTTTTGTTTTGTTTTTTCAGTGTATTCTTTCTCATTCTGTTATCTACTTATACAAAGTAGAGAATATAAAAATTGTTAAATGATAACTAAAGTCAAAGTTAGGAAACGTATTACCAATATTGATATTTTCTTTGGAACTAATTAAGAGTTGTCCCTTCTGATTAATTGAGTGAGCCTCAATTTACCCTCACTCTGATTATCCATGAGAGTGATCTCCAAATGGATATTGTACATAATCGATTCTGAAGAGTCAAATGCTTCCAATACTAGAATACGAAAGTAAATTGGCTAACCACCCCTAACTGCCTTATTTGTTCTGAAAGTTAACCAGGTATAGAATTAGAAAAGATTCTTGTCAAAAGCGTTAAGGACACGTTTCCTTATCATTACACTGCCAGTGGAAACGAAGGATTGGTATTGTAAGCATGGTTGTGTCCCTCCAGAATTATCCAAATACTTGATCTCGCCATTTTAGTTTTGCAGAAATGTTATTTTACCTTCTATAATTGCCTATACTGTGATAGGATGTCTAATCGACAGGAAAAGCGGCATTCTGTATTGTACAGAATTACATTTTCATTTTTCTGTTCTGACTTTCAGAATTGTAGTTGTTCCACTATTTATTCCCATTTTTTATTGACTTGTTTTCAAGCAAAACTAAAGAGATTGCCCAAGTAAAATGTTAAGAACAACAAAATACTTGATTCTATTAAAATGCAGAGGTGCTATTACATTTAAAGGTGTCAGATTCCTGGGGAGTATGGAAAACCTAATGGTGCTTCTCCCTTGGAAATGCCATAGGAAGCCCACAACCACTAACACTCATAATTTTGGTGCAAAAGTCAACAGTTCCAGCAAGCTCTCTAAAGAAAAACTTAGAACATATTAATATAATTTATGGTGCAAAGTATAAACGTCAAGCTTTTGACTTATCCAAGTAAAAGAACATGAAGGGATTGCGAATAACAAAACTTCAGTTGAGAGAGCATCGTCTTGTACGACTAGATCTCTGCTTGTAAAACAAGTACAACAGAGTAATTCATTGACTTGGTTTAGTATTTTGTGTGCCTTCGTTTTCTGTTTTAAAATGTAAATTTTTGTGAACCCAAGGTTTCCCATACATATAAGTATATAAATAGTGATTGTTTATTGCTTCAGCTGCTCCAATAAGATATTTACTAGTACTAGACTATCAGGAATAAACCCTTGTGATATTATGTTTTAGGCTTTAGCTCCCACTAGAAATTATTTTCTCACTAGATTTAACGGATAAAGCTTTATAGCCGTTTATCCATGCACCCACCTTTCCTTCTTTTGTTCTACAAATAATTACGGAATGCCTCCAAATGTTAAGTATGCTTTTGTCCTTTGAATCACTACGTAAGACATAGTAAATTTACAGAATTAAAATCCTAAAGATGCCCTGGCAAATATTAAATTTCCCTCAAATCAATGATTATGTCTGCATTTATCTAACCTTTTTAAAATACTGAAATTTAAACACCAGTGTTGATTGATGTGAATATTGAGATTTGTGGTTTACCTAAACAACTACATACAAATTTCTCGTGTTGACTTGCATTTTGCCACTCAATTGTAATAGTGAAGTTCCTTTGTAGAATGCCTCAACCGATAACCCCACCATGGGAAACGCAGGATTCTGACCCAAGTGTAACCATTTACTGTCCCATTCTCTGCCCTGGGGTTAAAAAGGTTTTGTTTGCTTGTTTTAATCTTATTCAATGTTCTGCAGCATTGTGATTATATGCTAGATGCACTGTTTGTAGAATGCTTTCTTATCAAACAAAAATAATTTATTTCTTTGAGGGCATTTTCATTCAGAAAACTGTACACCTGACATTTTTATTTTTCTGTTCTGACTTTCAGTAATGGTTCCCATTTCATCCACCTCAAATTGGGTTTTGAATCTTCCACCTTCTCTCATGATCTGATAGCTGAATTCATTGACACATGACCCTCAGTTTAACCCATAAAACATTATAAAACTGTCCAGTATCATGAGAATAACTTCTGTGTATTGTATATATAATCCTGTCCCCCACAGCCCATCAATATACCACCACTAATACATTTTTCTTAGGCCATTGTTTGAGGGGTTTTTCTTACACTTGTCAGCCTATCCTACCTCTTGTTTTGAACTCCTTCATAAAGTACCAAATAAACCATATTATAAACCTAATTAAAATATTATTCAAAAGTGAAGATATATAAAAAACCTGTAGCTATAGGGTGTTCTGTTTTATTTGTCCAACATGTTTTGCCTCTTAAATAACCTTCCAGTGTCTTCATTATGCAATCTGCATGGGTGTGGGTTCTTCTCATTTATTAAATATAGAATTTCAACTCAAAGCTCTCCTTAACAATTTACTTAAGACATAGTCCAATACATACTTAATTGAATGCATACACTTGTAAATGAGCTACTGATTTAATTCACATTTACTAGTATTGTTAAACACTCAATTGCTAACTGAAAATTGTGTGGATCTAAGCCATCAACCACTCCACAATGAGGAGGACGTGGCAGTCTGCCTCTTGAAAGATTACATCTTCGGAAGCCTATGGGGCAGTTCTATTCTGTCTTGCCGCACCTCTGGGCTGGCATCAATAAAAGGAACTTGATGTTCTTACTCCTACTGTTCACTTTCACCACCGCATGTGTGAGCGTGCCTCCAAAGGCATTACATGTACATGTAGACTTTTACGACATAGATGTAGACGTTTTTTCTGAGGTAAAGTTGTGACATTATTGCATGATAGCGTCCGCCGATAATGGCACAGCATTATCTTTTAACGTGCCGACAGAATCAGTAGCTGTATACCACCTTTACTAATAGATACCTGTCTATTTCCCACCTTGTTAATGCATGGGGGGTTTTGTGGCGTCTTGTTTTTGTCTAGATTTAATACAATTGTAAGTTCTGAATTTTTGTAGGAATTTATGACAAGTGAATTGTGAAATAAGCTATAGTTGCGGCCTCTCGCAGCACTGGACGTCACTTTCCAAGTCACAGAGTTCCGCCACTTAGAAAGCAGAGGTTAAGATGGGTTTGTCATTAGCGTTGTTGCAAGATGACGGCCATGTTTTGGGTAGTAGGGCTGTAGAAAAACAAACAGGATGTGCTCTCCCAGAGGGTCGTGTTATTGATTGGTAAATAACCTTAGGTTGGCACAAGTCAAAAATGGCTCTGGTTATTTCTGAGAGGTTCCGGAGAAAACCATTTAAAATTGCAGAAAGACGCCCCTACTTGCAGATTTAATTGGGGGAGGGGGAGGCTTTTTAAAAAATCTAGCTGACTTATCAAAGGAAATGGAAAAAAAATCTGGCAATCGGAAAATATTTAGAGTGGCAATGCAGCTATTACCTAGCTTGGTGAACAACTGTTCCGTGACACAGGCTTTTACTCCCTCTGACGTTGGTGTTATGCTTATTGTAAAGTGCTTTAAGGACTGGATGATCGAAAATACTGGAAGAAGCATATTTCCATTGTACATACTATCTACTCGTACTTTTGTATATACTAAAATTCGCATCTATTGCCTATTTGGCCTAGCATTGCTTCTCTTAGTGTGCGTTGTCTTCATGTATTAGAGTTTTTTTTTATAGTGCACAGCTCCTAAACTTGCCCAGAAATGATTTGATCTGTAACTTCAGTGATCTTATCGTCTGCCTCCCTGAATGCTGAAAGATTCGAATCATGTTCCAAGTTTAGCTTTCTTCTAATAGTTGTTCAAAATTAAATTATCCTTGGCTTTAGAATGCAATTCAAAAGTGCAGATCCTTGGTACCTTTGATTTTTCTTCTGTGTATAAAATAGAGGTCAGGTTCCTCTTTCTGAGAAGGTCCAATTAGCTTTCAGGCAGAACATCACTCTTTGTCCATATTGAATACTTTGTCCCGAGGTAGAGATGTTATTGTCAGGTGTTAACAGAACTAGCTAATGTAACCCTTTTCTGTCTGAGTGAAACGTTATAAAGCTTTGGCTAGCAAGTGTAAACAATTTTTCCCAAAAAAGCTACTTTGTCCCCCGCAGCTCTTATGAAAGGTATTCTCCTTTTATATATGAGGGAAAAACATCTTGTCAGAAACATTTTATTGTGGTAGAAATAATAGTGGAAAATTTTATTTCTTTTCCATTTGGCAAGGTTTGAATGGCTATCCCTTGACCAGAAGCTTTGTTTTCCTTTTTTGTCATTTTCTGAGACTGCAAAGTCACTAACCCATTTTCATTTTATGTTCTATCCTTCGATTTTTCTATTCCTCCTTCCATTCAGTCCCTTCGTTCCCCCATTCACTCCCCACCCCCATAGACATGCACACGTGCACCTGCAGGTGGTGCTTTCTAAGAATAGCAGTGAGCAGGGTCATGTCATCTTTTCCTCAATTTTATTTAGTTTTTTTGGTTTTTCAGACAAGGGAGTAATCACTCCCTCAGAAGTTAACATTGAGGTTAATATTTCTACCAGTCCCAAAAACGCAATCTCAAAACAGTGATTACTTTTTGAAATTTGTACAAAGGATTATGTGTGAAGTTGAATCTTCTAGGGCTATTTCCATATGACTGCTATTTCTGTGCACTACATCTTAATTGGCTGACCGATAACTTAATTAATGAAGCGTCTGATCTATAGAAGAAATAATTTCTCAATGATTGTATTTTTGCGCTTACTTGTGGAAGGTATCTACTTTTAATGCAAAAGTTCCCCTGGGACTTTTGCATTTTCAATCAGTAGTAATCTAGAGGTGATTCAGAACTAGAAATTTGATGTAGTAGGGGTAGCAAAGTGAGTTCCTATCAGTAATCTGCAAATTTACTACCAGTTCAAAACTTAGAACAATATAGACCTGTGCTATATGACCTAGATTTGCAAACTGGCTTCCTAAATGTTCCTTTTATTCCCACCCCGAGGGTTAAAGTGAACCTGCAGGTGACAAAGCTTGTGTGAGTGGCTTGCTCAGTCACATAAAGTGATCAATATAAGACTGACCTTTACCCTTTAGTGTGCTTAATGCATTTCTGCACAATGACCAATGACTTAGGAGTTGGTACCAAGTTGAACTTAGATGGAATAAAACCTATTAATTGAATATAAAACATGCTTATAAAATGTCCCTATAAAAACAGGAGGGGGACAAACACCCAACATAATATATTAAAAAGAACAAGAGACATTACCTGTGAAAAACTTAAGGTTTGCATTTCAAGATCAAATGTAATGCATTTGATATAGGCAACTGCAGAGGTTTCTTGAACGAGTTTGCTTGGTAAACTCACGTTGTTGGTAAACTCTTAAGAGATAATACTATCTCCCATTTAGTTGAATGTGTTATGCTTTGCTTTTTTTTCCCAGCCATATAAAATTAAAGTTTAAATTTACTTTTTTGCTCAGTGATAAGAGAGTAAGGAGGCATACTTGTGAGGTTTTTAAGCTCTTTATAAAACAGTAGGCTGTTTTAACAGTACATTCTGAATCACTAAATAAAAACTCATGCAAAACAATCTTGATATTTAAATAAATTTCACTTTTGGTGACTGTTCTGTAACTTATAACTGATATTATAAAATGACTGATGTATTAGAACTTCACAGAAACAGTTCTTTAAATTTTTTCTTAAGTATGACTTCACAGTGTATGGTACAGTGTATGGTGGTTTGTTTGTTTTACTTTTGTGATATATAGGTGCTGTAAGAGAAGCATTCTTCCAGAAATGGTTTTGTAGAAGCAGCAAAGAGCAGCTTTGCATACGGACAGGCTAGGCGCAGGTCATCCATGGGCTGCTGAGGAATACAAAATGTTCCCGACGGAGGACTTTACAAACCTACTTGGCAAAAAGAAAAACATTAATTTCTAATTTGTTTTCTTTTGTGATATCTGATGACCTTCCAAGTAAAATCATACTTTAGTTCCAAGGAGATGCCAGAGGAATTATCATTAGTGGGAATAAGATATTCATAAATATTTTATCATGGTGAAGTAGAATAAACAGGATTCCCAATAAAATAATGACTTTCCCCCTCATCTCTAGGGTATATTTACTATTTATTACCTTCGGGTTTATATATTTTTAAAATTTTTCCCATTCTTTGGGTGTTTTCCCCCTTGTCATCCTACTGAATAAATACTGTGTATATTAAGTTAGTAGGGATTTTTTTATACATATATCCGTTTTTTAATTCTTAGCATAAGGGGGAAATAGTTTAAAGAAGCACTTCACCATGTAGAAGGAAGGAGGTAATATTAACTGGTTATTTCTTTCATGATCAACATTTAGCCCTCTGCAGACAAGGGACCAATTCTAGCAGAACTTGAAAACTTGCAAGTTGGAAATGCATGTTACTTGAAAGACGAATGAAGCTAAATTTTGGTGCACAGCAATTGTACGTGATTTCATTTAATGTAGCAAAATGCATTGGACTGTATTAGTATTGAAACATACATGTAAAGATAGTTCATGGACATTGTCTATTATATTTTCTTGTGTCTTGTTTGTTTAGAGCTTAAATTTTCTTTTTTTTAAATTGTTCTAATTAAATAGGACTAAATGAATACTGTAATTGAAAATATATTTTAAATATTTGTCATGAGTTTTTAAAAGAAAAAAACTATTACAAATTGTATCATTCCTGCTTACACAGAACTTTGTGGGTGATTTTAAATAAATTTTATACTTCTATTTTGTACCTGGTAGTCTAGTTTTCTTTCCCCTTCTAAATGGTATTTTTAACATCCTGCAAAACTCACACATTTTAACTTCCAAGGAGTATAAGATTTCATTCGGGTGAACTGACCTATTGTATGGACCCTATTCAACACAAATCAAAATAATAATGGCTGAAAATTATAGAATCGTGTGTCAGCAACTTAGCATTTCCTGAATTTCCTTAGTTAAGTAGTGACTCCTAACCCATTTTAAAGATCAGCTCTGAAGCTTTGATGTCATGGGTGAATAAATTCTCAATCCTACAAACTGGTAGAGCTGTTACTCAACCCAAATCCGATTGATTTATTCCCTGCCTTGCATTCATCAGTAGTTCATTAATCTTAAATTAATCCTGAGCACAGAGTGTCAGAAGTATTTTCAAGTTGACATCCTAAGTAAGGAATTTTTTTAATGTAATGTAAAACATTTCGACATATCCTTATACTACAGTAAATGCTACAGAATCATGCTTTAAGTTTATCAAGTTAGCAACCACTGAAGCGCCAAACTAACCACAGCCCACGCCAGCTCCTCTACTGCAGCAGTCTGGGTCCCCGCCCAAGTTGAGTGGGACAGCTAGCAAATACAATTTCAGAGGATTAAAATTCTGGTTTGTAGCGTCCAAAGAAGTCGCATGTCCTTTCCTTCCTCTTCTTCCCTCTTTGCTGACTGCATAGAAAGACATGGTCTTATGAGGTAGACGGACCACACAAGCAAGAATAACAGCCCAGGGGAGGGTAAAGCAGCAAAATTGAGGAAAAGGGGCAACCTGGGGCCTTGGATAAGTGGCTCCTGAGACTACCTATCTACTTGTCCTTTCATGTGAAAGAACTTGTTTTCTATTATTTTGTCCACTATTAAAAATAGCTTGACTAGTTAAATATCACTCTATCAGACAGCTACTAGGTTTTATTTTTCACTAGGCCAAGCATCCAGTTCCTTCCGTGTGCCCGTAGTGACATGGTTTCTAGGAGCACTGGTTGTGCACTGGCTACCCTGCTCCATTACGAACACAGGGGCAGTACTAGCCTGCACTAAAGCAGAGACTTGATGGTAGTGAGTTGAGTTCCTCCTAAAAATCAGAAGTTCTAACTGCTCTAATCTCAAAAAAACACGAATCCATGTTTTCTAACGCGCAGAGCAGATGTCATCCACGCTGTTTTCCCAGGCTGCTCTCACTGAACTATTTTATGTTCTATGTATCTGAATAGAAACAAAATCAAGTGTATCATGGCTTAGTATGTGCAAGGCCCATCCTAAGTGACTGGCACATATAAATCATCTAACCTTCAGTCGGGGAGGCAAGGTGCCCTGTTGTGCTGTGCGGTCAGCAACCAAACCGACCAGCCATTCCTCCAGAGCAAGGTGAGGCTTGCTTCCTGCTCCCAGGAAGTTTTAAGCCTTGGAGCCTTTATCAGGTTCCTGTGAGTATGAACTGCCTCAGGGGCAGTGCCTTTTGGTGGGACCCTTCAATCTGAAAGTGAACACATGAATTCATTATCTTGCACACAGCTGAGAAGAGTTAAAGCTGTCTGGCTCTAGACTCTAGAGCAGTGGTTCTCAAACTTCCTAATACCATGACCCTTAATACAGTTCCTCAAGTTGTGGTGACCCCCCTCAACCATAAAATTGCTTTCGTTGCTACTTCCATAACTGTAATTTTGCTATTGTTATGAATTGTGAAAGTGTTGTTTGACCCCCAAAGGGGTCATGACCCACAGGTTGAGAACCACTGCATCCATTCCAGTCCGTATAGATCTGCATACAGCTCCAATGTTTACTCTATTTTCTCAAAGTAGTAGAAACCACAGGCAAAAATTCCTCCTCTGCTCTGGTGGCACCATGAGATAAGTGTTGGACTCCTAACCAAACGATCATTGGTTCAAATCCACCAGCCACTCTTCAAGTGAAAGATGAGGTTATCTGCTTCCTTAAAGACTGTATTGGACCGTAAATTCTGAGCACTGTTTGCGGAAGGTTATAGATAACAGTGATCCTAAAATCCATTGCAGAGTCCCCAAATGGATAAAGCTTCCACCGAATTCCTTCTGACCAGGGACCTGAGCAGCATTGCCATTGGACAGACTGCAGTGGAAAGTGGATTATTACTAGCCAGTCCAGAAGAAGGCAGTCGCACTTAGAGGTTTGCTTGGGTGTGCTTTTGATGGAAACTGCCATACTGGGGGCTTATAGCCATGAGTTATGCCCTCACTACCTAGGTCTGAAGGTCCTGTACCAATCTTGTAAGCTCTTATTTCACATAATGCACATGTCTCAGTCACAGTCTCATTCCCACTCCTATTATCCCATCTGTAAATGTGAAGTATTGATCTGCCCCCAATCCTGTATTTTGTGGTAGTGTCCCTTGCCCTCTCCCACGGCCTTTTTAAATCTCTGAATCTCAGCCAACCCTTGGATGCCACTATGACCTCTTGCTAATGGTTTCCTTTTTCCTGATGATGTGTCTTTGTCTTGTTTAAGTCTTAAAAAAATTTCTCCTTAAATTATATTTCAGGTTTTGGGTCTCTTGTACCCGCAAAAGAAAATTTAAAGTCTCGGAGACCCAAAGGGGCAGTTGCATTCTGTTTTAAAGAGTTGCTACAAACACTTGGTGTTGTGGATTACAACAAACTTCCCCTATCAATGCCTCCCTCCTACCAAAGGCTGATTCTTCCTTGTGTACTTGAGCTCTGTGCTGCAACTCCAGTCTCTCCCTCCCCTTATCAGCATTAAACAGATGCTCATTTCTGGTACAGTTAAAGAATCAAAGCAAACTAAAACCTCCCTTTAAACCCCACGTCCCAATGTAGCATCACCAGTCTCTTCCACTCACGAAATTATTTACACCAGCTCATCCATTTTCTCACCTGAGGAGCAATTCGGAACCTGCAAGCTTTCCAAGGGTGAGTGGAAAAAATTTAAAAGCGTTCATTATATAAAACTATAAAAATTGGTATTTTTTCTTACAGGCAAATGAATCTGCCGTCTTTATTAATTTTTCAATTTATTATTTGTAAAAATTTCATTACATTTAAAAAGGATAAGTTAGATTTTCTTCTTAAGAATTCCCAAAAATAATAACAACAAATTCCCATGTATGTATAGTTAATGAAGGGAAATTTTAGTTGATTATAAAGTTACTTGTGACAAAATAACTTCTCAAGCACAACTATCATATCTTTAAAAATGTACATTACAAGTACATGTGTGGATATTTGAGAGCAATTTTAAGTGTACACATGATGTAAAGTAATATTTCCAACTTAACATCTGAATTTGTTTTTCTTTTTGGCCTGGTTTTCTGATTTCCAGGTTTTAGTTTAAGTGCTTTTTCCTTAAACCCAGGCCTATCAAGTTGTGGTCCTATAAGACAGGGTGGAACTGCCCCTAGGGTGTCCAAGCCTTTGCTCTTAATGCAAGTCACCTGCTTTGGAGAGGCAGGTGCATGTAGCAATCTTGTGATGTGCATTCTGGTTCAGTACATCTGAGGTGGACGTGCAAATCTCCAGCACTGAGGAGCAGTGGGAATGGAGCAGTGGAATGCCCTATTTTGAACTGCTGGCATTTTGATTAGCAGTTGAATGTTTTAAACTCTGTGCCACCCAGCTCCTTGCCACTTTCTTGGGGCTACGTGACCTGATGGTCATAACTAAGCAGGATGTCCCATTATTCTTACGGCATCTATTTTCCTGTCATAGCCCATTATGCGTCACAGTGGGACCAGCTTTAAGTAAAAGGAAATAGCATGGGATGGTTCATAGATAATAGTGCTCCGGGTGAATCTATGTACTGAGAGCGGACCCAAAACACCACTGCCAACTCCCAAGAGAACATTTTGGGAATGAAAAAAAGTTTACTTTTAAATTCATATGGCAAAAATAGGCACATGCCTTAAAAGTGTAAAAAGAGAACTCATGGACTAGAAAAAAGTCTTTAGCAAGAAAACAAGGCAAGGAACCTATTTCTAAAAATCTATGGAATACTGCAGCCACCTCAGTAAGAAAAAAACAATCCAATTAAAAAGTGGGCAAAGGCCATGAACATCCAGACCACAAAAAAATTACATTCAAAGGCCTAACAAATGCATGAAAAATGCTCACAATCATTAGTCATCCAGGAGATTCAAATCAAAACAATAATGCGATAGATACTTCCTTATATCAACAATGAAAGACCAATTAATAAAACAAAAAACAAAACAAAAGATGCTGGAGAAGATGCTGGGAGATTAGAACTCTCAGACATTGATGGTACATCTATAAATATGTAAAAGCCTTGTGGAAGTGATATGCCACTTTATCTAAATGTAGATAAAGCTACAATATCTAAAATGTAGAAGCCATAACAGGAACAGACATGTGCACTTCTATATTCATTGCAGCACTGTTCACAATAGCAAAAATTTAGAAAAGGCTGACAGGTGTTGACTTGATTGAAAAAGATAGAGCTCCCTAAAAGGAAGAAGAGAAATTTGGGGGGACAGGGTAGTAATGAATGTAGGAAGAGGGCTGATGAGTAGCTTAACTGTTGATGGTCTGAAATGTAAATTCCTATCTAATGCTCAATAATTCATTTTAAAATCAAAGTAAAATTCATATGGAAATATGAACAAGTAAGGTAGCCCAGAAATTATGGGAAAGAAAATGTGATTAGTGTAATAACAAAAACAAATCACACATACACACAAAAACTAACCAACCACTGCTTTACAACTTACTTGATCTTCTCTAATTCTGACTGCCAGTAAACTGAGAGAACTAGAAGTTGAATTAGGAAGGGGAAATTCTTAGGAAAGCTATGCAGTCTAGAAAACGTATAGTCTGAAGGGGGCCTTCTGTGCTAAATTAAGATAGGATGTAATAGGAATGAGATGAGATGGGAAAAACACAACAGAGCTAAGTGGACATCTAACAATAACACCCCCCACATATCTGTAGTCCTACAGAGCAAAAACCAAACTCACCTAACCGGGCAATCCTATAGGGCAGAGTAGAAGGCCCTGTTGGTGTACAAGAGTAGCTCTGGTGGCATCGTGGTTACATGATCGGCTGTGATCTGCAACAATGGCAGTTGGAAAACGCCAGCCTTTCTACTCATGTAAAGATATGCAGTCTTGGAACGCACAGGGCAGTTCTACATCGCCTTACAGAGTCTCAAGGAGTCGGTATTGATTAGATGAGTCAACCAAATGTGTAATGTTAGTATTCTTGGTTGAATAATTCTCCATCGCCACACTAATTTGAAAAGCTACCCGTAATATATATAAAATAATCACATGTATATTAGTTTATTTCTGTATTTTATTTCTATGATATATTAGGTTCATGAACTTATAATTATTTATAAAATATTTTTACATAAGAAGGCCAGAATCCAATATAAATTTAACAAAATTTGTAAATGTGATGTGGCCTGTGTGAGTCCTGTCTGGTACACCAAATGGCCTGCATTCTAATTGAGTTTGACACCCCTGGTCTATATGATGCTCTTTTCTACTACTATTGTATTTAAGTGACTTATTTCTATTATTTCTACTAGTAATACTACTGCATTTAATAATCAATACAACATATCAAAAGACAATAAAATTACAATCATTACGATATGATTTGGCTTCTGTTCTGGGCAAAATTTTATGTAACTGAAATAGTAGAGGGTGATTTGATGTTGTTTAAGTCAGTGATTAGTAGAAAGAACAAGAAAGCAATATAGAGAAAGGGAGAACCGATCACAGTGATCTACGTATCACCCCTCTCCCAGTGGAATGGACAATACAAAAGTGGGTGAAGGGAGAGAGCAGTCGGTGTGAGACATGAAAAAAAGAAAGGAAAAAGACATGAAAGATACATAGGTATATAAGTTATCTAGGGTTCATGAGAGTGGGGGAGGGGTGAAATGAGGAGCTGATATTAAGGGCTCAAGTAGAAAGAAAATGTATAGAAAATGATGATGGCAAAAAAACAAAACAACAACAACAAAAAGAAAATGATGATGGCAAGATGTGTACAAATGTGCTTGACACAATGTATATATGTATGGATTATGTTAAGAGCTGTAAGAACTCCCAATAAAAAGATTTGAAAAAAAAAGAAAGCAATATACATCACACATTGCTTTAAAATCCAGAAAAACAAATATTGCAAGATGCTTTCTTGACTAGACCTTATGAAAGAAAAAAAATCTAAGTATTTCTGCATTATGTATATGAATCATTATTTAGTATTAATTAATCATAATTTACATTCAGTATCATACAAGTAAGTATAAGTCTATATTTAAAAAGATATTTAATTTTAAAATCTTTCAAAGATACTCTGAGGTTAAGTGATGAAAAATGTACTACAACAACTGTAAGCAAGGTATATTTAGTTGGTAATACCACAGTGATGGGTCTGTGATTGCATCTTCTTAGACCTGTTTTGGAAGAAAAGGGGACTTGTAAACGTTCAGTTTCACATGGGTTATGTGGAAGAAGCAGAGTATTCCTGTATTTTTATAATATAACTATTTTAAAATTCTTCTCCTGGCAAGGTTGATAGTAATATGACTATATTTCATAAGATAAATATCTGTACCTTTATAACTTGAATTTTCTACTTTTGGCCTACAGATAATTTTCCATCTCCCCCCTAATTACTTAGTAGAAAAAAAGTTACTCATCAATTCAAGCAGCTTATACCATCACCCCAACTGTCAGTGCTCTTTGATGTCACCAGCCTGGCCTGATCTTTAAGCTGGAAAACAGAAAACTAGACAGATGGTTGCCATTGTACCCTAAAACTCAAAGGCAGCACTTAAATGCATTTCCTTATATTTCACATTAGAATAAAATACAAGAATCAAGACTTAAAATGGCAGGAAAGTACAGTGAGTGAGGGAAGCCTTTTAAACCCTATACCTTGGGTAGTTTAAAACCAAATGGTGGTAGCCACTGTGTCAATCCATCTTATCAAGGATTTTCCTCGTTTCCCCTGCCCTTGTATGTTACCAAGCATGATATTCTTTTCCAGGGACTGGTCTCTTGATACATGTTCAAGTATATGAGATTAAATCTCACCATCCTTGCTTCTAAGAGCATTCTGGCTATACATCTTACAGATTTGTTTGTTCTTCGGCAGTCCATGGTACTTTGAATCCTCTTCACCAACATCATAATCGAAATACATCAATTCTTCTCTGGTCTTTTATTCATTGTGCAACTTTCAGATTCATATGAGGTGACTGCAAATATCATGAGTTGGGTCAGGTGCACCTTAGACCTCATTAAGGTGATATACTTGCTCTTCAACATTTCGAAAAGGTCCTCTGAAGCAAATTTGCCCCATGTATTATGTCCTTTGATTTCTTGGCTATTGTTCCCATAAGCATTGATTGTGGATTCAAGCAAAAATTAAATCCTTGGCATTTTTAATTTTTACCTCTTTATTCAAGAAAAGATTATTACAATAAAAATCCCACGTACATACATTGATTCATAATAAGAATCCTACTTTGTGACACATACACACAATTGTTATTCTGAACCTGGAAGTGTGTGTGTGTGGGGGGGGGGCGGTTCTTCATACATTCAAAGGTACACTGTACACTAATACAGCCATTTAACTGACTGGTGTTAGGAATTATGCCTACGCATTCTAATTTATAGAGTTAGTAATGGAATTCATTCATAATCCAGGATCCTGCCTATAACATAAAAAATGGAAAGTAACAGGTGTTGACAAAAATATAAATTAATTAAAATAATTTTGCTGTGCATAGCTGGTGGGAATGTAAAACTGAGCAATAAGTGTCAAAAATAGTTTGATTATTAAAAAGGTTAAATATTACCCTAAAATGCCTAATTTGACTCTTAGGTATCTATCTATCCATGAGAATTGAAAACAAGAGCACAAATGAAACTTTGTACATAGATGCTCATAGCAGCATTATTCACAAGAGTTAAGAAAATGGAAACAACTTAAATCTTCATCAATTGGTAAGCAGATAAATAAAAGTTCTATAACCACATAATTCAATATTATTTGATCCTACAATTGGATAAAGTACTGGTACATGCTACACCATTGATAAACCTTGAAACCCAGGAGGCAGGAAGTCAAAGTAGAAAGAGGGAAGATGTGGCCACAGGCCAGTGCTAGCAGAGTAAGTGGATCTAGTTTGGGCAGGCAGCATGGCAGGCCACCAGTAGCTCCCGGGTTTCAGGCCAATTGGCAGGCCCAAACCTCAAGAAGGCAGGTGCAGGGTTCAGGGCAGCAGGACCAGTAAAAGCAAGTGTTCTTCACAGTGTCTGTTTTAGAGATATCAAATAGACCATACTTCTAAAAAAGAAATCATCAGACTGTGTATGAGAGCTTCATCGTAGTCTATGAAGACTGACTCACAGCGCACTCAGAGCTTTTAAAGGGAACAGACAAGTTGACAGATAACCCATCACAACATCCCTGGTTCCAAACCCTTTAAAATCTGGTCTATATAAATATTTGAGGTACTACACTAATTGATAACAAATGGGTGCTACTTTAATATAATTCTGATAACTTCCGAATCACATAATATCCTATTTCATGAGTCATAGACATTAAGCAACACATGAATATACTATCCCAAGTGAAAGAATGCCTTTTGTCCATAGAAGTTGATTTCTACTCATGGCAACTCTGTGTGAAAAAAGAGAGGCGTGGAGGTGGGGCGGGGGGGGGGGGGGGGGGGGAGGCAATCACAACATATTGTGTGACATACATGAAATCAGGGTAGGCAAATCCATAGAGATCAAGAGAGATCCAAACTTTGGAGAGCCTAAGGGAACGAAGATACTAAGACTAACAGATACGGTTTTGTTGTTTTTTTTGTATTTATTTTTCTTTTTTTCAGATATGGTAATGCTGAAAACACTGCAATTAAACAATAAGGACAACCTTGTGTATATACTTTTAAAAACACCATAGTATTTGCACTTTAAAAATCACTTAAACGAGTTTTTATATGTCTAAAGTATTTTCAAATTTAAAAAAGAACAATGTCACAGGATACACCCATTTTTGCAAAGACTTGACTCATTTGGAAAAAAAAGAAAATGGCGCTTACGCTCGTCCGATCACCTGACATCCAATTGCCTTTCCCTCAGCCAAGCTTTTTCCTCGGAGCATGCGCGCAGCCGCAGGCCCCACGTCGTTCTCCGAAACCTAGACATCCTTCGCGGATGCGTTTGCTTCGTGTCGGCGTAAGGACAGGGGCGAGCGTAAAGAAAGCGAGCCGGGACGTACGACGTAAGGCGTAAGACGTAAGCGCGTAAGACGGCGCTGGTCCCGAGCTGGGAAGGAGGTGAGTGGCGGGGAGGAAAGCGGGAAGTTGGCGCATGCGCGGAAGCCTGGCGGGTTTGAAATGGCTTCAGTGCGAACCGGAATCCGGCTCAGGTGAAGGTCTGGGCCCGGCGGTGGAAGCGGATTGCGGCCGAGCCGGGGTTCTCGCCATTCCGCTGGTTCGGCGGAAGGTCCGGGGCCGACGTTTACGGAAGGGCCGCGACTGCAGGCCGGCGACGGTGGGGCTCTCGAGGGAACGGGGCCGGGTGGACACGGGCCCTTTTGTGCGGGTGGGAGCAGGCCCGCGCGGCCGGCCCCTCCCCCAGCCCGGCCCTCCGCGCGCGGCCGGGGGGCTCGCCCGGCCCCTGAGCCTGGCCCGCGGCCCGGGGAGCCGCCTCCGGGCCGCGGCGCCTTCCGCCGTTCGGCCTTCGTGCCGATCCGCCCGGGCTCCTCGCCGGGTGCGGGTTGTGGAGGAAGGGAGCTTTCTTCCCCGGGGAGTGGAAGGCCCCGGGCTGTTGGTGACCCCGCTTTTGACGGTTTCGTCAGCGTGTGGCACGGGGGATTCCACCGTCCGTGGTCTTCGGCCCGCGAGGAGCGCGGAGTGGAGGAAGCCGGAGGCCTCCCTCGGGCCCCCGGAGCCCTGGAGGGTTGGGGGCGTGAGCGCAGACCGTCGTCTCTTCTGAGTTTTTTTTTTTTTTTTGGGGGGGGGGGAGTGAGGGCAAGAAGTCTTCACAGTTCTTTTCCAAAGGACTACTGTTATCTGCTCCACTTTGACTGCCTAGGAGGAGGATAGCGAAAAGGAGCCCCTCCAGATCCCTCGTGCCGCCCTTTCTTGAGATAGTATGATGTTCGTTTGCAAAATGGTCATTGTCAATGCTTTTATTCGGAATCTCGTGGCCCTGATTTCCGTTAGTGATATGACTACGGCTCTAGTCCGAGTGACCAGCCTACTACCAAAACAAACTCGGAGGGTAGACTCTCTTTAACCCAAAGTTGTGAACTTCCAAGAATTGGTCCCGCTAGACCCCTCTGAAGTTTGTAGTTGCTGACTGAAGTGCTTTTCTTTTAAGTCAACTCATAATTTATGTCACCCTTTAGAAGTAGGTACCTTTGATACAAAATGTTTCTGCTGCCATTCACATGGTTCCTTGCCCTTTTTGTACTTTACAGTTTATTTACATAAAGATCTACGAAAATGCCCGACAGTCTTTTGTGATGTTTGTGGGTTGGCCGAATTTTAAGATGTGGATTCTTTCTTATTAGATCCTTGTTATAGAAGAAAACCCAGCGAAGGTTGTTTGCCCCTTGGATCATGGCTCAGTTTGGAGGACAGAAGAATCCGCCATGGGCTACTCAGTTTACAGCCACTGCGGTTTCCCAGCCAGGTCAGGCTTCCGAACACATTGCATGTAAATGGAGGGGGGAAAGGGGAAAGAATAATGTGCTGTGTTCACTGGGCTATGCATAATATTGTGAAATGTACATAGTTATCTTCTGTTTACCTGTAAAAGAAAAAGGAAAAAAGGTGGCTAAACTAACTGAAAGAAATGTGTTTTATATAACAGTTTGGCTATCTTTTAAAGTGTTTAAGTAGTTCAGATTGATTAATTTATTTGTGTTAGACATTAACATCCACTTGCTCATTAAGGAAGGTATCCCCTATTATGCATGCGGAGACGTCAGATTTTGTAAATTATGTTTAAAACGAAATATATTTGAAATGGACACTTGACTAAAATTATGGCTGTGGTTTTCGACTGTCAATATAAAATAGGAAAAGGAACTGAGGAAGTTAATTATTAAAATCAATATAAAATCAAATGAATATTTAAAATTTCAAAACTAAGTAAGAATGGTCTTTGGGGTAGAGCTGTTTGTTTTAAAACTTTTCTTTGGCAAGAAAAATTGGTGTTTTTTTTTCATTAGCTCCTGGGAAGAATTCTGTACCCATTTTTTATGTTGATTGAATCTTTAAAAATGAACTCTGCAATAAGTTCTTGTTTAAATGTGTTCAAATTCCTAAACATACCACCCCAATAAGTTGCACTAGTTTCTCAAGGATCCTACTAAATGAAACTGAGTTTATTTCATTAGCCAGGAAAAGTTAAGCTAATCCTATTAGGATATATTTTATTTATGGTATATCTGGTATTAGTTCTTTGCTGCATTTACTTAAAAGGTGTTATGTAATTTGAGGTCAGTTGCAGAGAGACTGATCCTCCAATTTAGCTGTTCCAAAATTTGGTGGGTATGATATCTGATTATGTAGGCAACCTTTCTTTTTGAAGAGATGGATACTTTAGGGATTTCACTTTAATTGTTCTTGGTTTGGAGGATTAAATGGTCAAACATTAACTTCTGCTGACACTGAAAATAATGTGAAAAATATACGGACTGTGTTCCATTCAGATCCAGATTTTTTCTTCCATGTTAAATAATGCTACGACTGTGAGTCTCAAACATGACGGCGATTGTGAGGATGGCACAGGACCTGGCAGTGTTTCGTTTTTTTGTACATAGTCACTATGCATTGAAACAACTTGCTTGCTCCTTAGTAACAATGGTCTATAGTGGGGAAACTGATGCACTTAGTTTTGATGAAACCGGAAAAGCAAGTTCTGTATATGCAGGAGCAAATGCTATATATAAAGGCACTTTCATAAACTTAGCAAGTTTCTTTTTTTAATCTTTTTATTGGGGCTCATAAGACTCTTATCACAATCTGTACATACATCAATTGAGCAAAGCACCCTTATACATTCGTTGCACTCATCACTCTCATAATTCACCTTCCACTTGGGTTCCTGGAATCAGCTCGGTTTCCCTTTTTTTCCCTCATCCCCCTCCCACCCCTGGTCCCTTGATAGTTTATAAATAATTATTATATCTTATCTTACAATTTAGCAAGTTTTTAGCTGATTTTTCCCGACAAAATTTTAGATACATCTGTATTTTAATAAAAGTGCTGCTATTAGAATTCTGTTGTGCATAGCTCTTAGCACATATTATATTTGGACAGATACTTATTTCTAAATCTGAGGAGAAGATATCAAATGTTTATAGAACTGGTAAAAGACACAGTAGTGAATATAGATCTTCCCTTTTCATATTTGGATCTTCAAATTGGACAATAGAGATTGTAAATGTAAATCTGGGATTTGTGTAAACAGCTTGTGTTTGTACTGAATGATGTTATTTATGGGCTTTTTTGATAAGTAAAATCATTTCAGTCTGAATTTGCTGGCACATTGTGACATTAAGGTAGTGTTTTATGAATACCTAGGCTTAGGAGCCCTGGATTGCACCTTGGGCTGCTAACCGCAAGGTCAGCAGTTCAGATGCACCAGCAGCTCTGTGGGGTGAAAGACGAGACTTTTTCTACTTGCATAAACAGTTAGGTCTTAGAAACCCACAGGTGCAGGCCTACCCTGTCCTATAGGGTCATTATTTGTCTGAATCCACTCGGCAGTGTTTGAGCCTTAGTTTTCTTATAAAAATCTAAATGAAACACAACTCCAAATGGACATAAAAACTTACAACTGAATTTGCTCCATCAAGACAGTGCTGACTCAGAGTGACCCCTGTGGGTTTCTGAGACTGTAGAAGGCAGTAGAAAGCCCAGTCTTTTTTTTTTTAAACAATTTTATTAGCACTCTATGTAATACAAGTATCACCACCTTCAATTCCAGAACATTTTCTTTTTTCTTTATAATTTTTTCCTACAACATTTTCTTCCTTGTACTCAGTTATTTTTGTAATTATTTTTTGCAAATTGTGGCAAAAATAAATATGACAAAATATTCCCCAGTTCCACAACTTCTACATGTATAGTTCAGTGTAATTGATTATATTCCTTGTGTTGTACAACCATTACTGATATCCTTTTCCAAATTAATCCACCACCATTAATATAACTCAATGTCCCCTAAGCAACAACTACTATGTGTCATGCTGTTGGTCAAATTTGGGTTTTTGGGTTTTTTTAGTAGTTTTCTTGATACAGTATTCACATATATACTTGCATGGTTAAATTGCTTTTAAAGTGAGTTGTATATACATCATTGCCATCAATTCTGGTGCTCCCCACATTCATTATTTCCTTCCCAAATCTCCTCAGCCTCCCACCTCCCACCACATCCCAGATAAACCATTGCATCAGTTATTGTCTTCATTCACCTATTTCTGTGCTTCACAAAATGAGAAACAAAAAACAAAACATCGAGAAGAAAATAATAGTATACAGATAGAGTTAAAAATAAAGAATAAGAAAGAGAAGACCATCATCAATATTTAAAAAGCCAGGGAAGTAATTACTGTTGTGGAACAAGGCAAGAAGTACTTAAGTCTAAGCAAATTCAGGTTGAAGTAAAAGGGAGGTCACCTGACCAATTACCATATTATACCATGGTTCTATCCATCACAATCAAGTTTACAATAATCTCTTGATATTACAGTTATTTGAGACCCTTAGCTGTTAGAGAGTATCTGTCAGAAACTTAATCCAAGTACTCTGCAGATAGACTTGGGTTCTCCCTGTCCTCCATAGTTTTCTACAAATAGGGTATTCACAATAAGCTCTGATAACATTAGCCTTCAACATACTTGGGTTTTGTGTTCATTATACTTGGATCACACCAGCTGGTGTGCTTCTTCCTTGTAGACTTTGTTGAAGGTTCACTTAGATGGCTGCTTGTTTGAATACAAGCCTTTAAAACCCAGGTCCTGTTCCGATTGATAGCCAGGAAACATCTGCTTCCTTCACCACACTTAGCTTGTAGCACCTTTTTTTTTTTCCTTTTTTCAAAACCATTTTATTGGGAGCTAAGACAGATATCATAGCATTCCATAGTTCAATCACGTCAAGCATATTGTTCAATTGCTGTCGCAGTTTCAAACAATCTCCTCCTTCATGAACTCCTTGATATCAGTTCCCCTTTACCCCTCTCTCCCCCACTGTACACCCCTGGATCCCCCATTCTACTTTTTGTATGGGTTCATCAATCCTGGGTTTCATATACAGAAAAACAGAAAAATTCAAGAGGGTTACCCCAATGACAAAATACATCTGAGATAAATCTCAATATGAAATCAAAACAACACATAGAAAAGGCTGAAAACCAGATCAGGCCCAACATGTATCAGAGGGGGGATCAATTAACAAGGTTCTAACTGTTCAAGTTGGGTTTATCGTAGCACCTTTTTCTTCAGTGGTCAGTTCATCAAGGTGAATGTTGATCAGGAAAGCCCATTCTTTCTCCCTTGGAGCTTGCTGGTGGCTTGAACTACTGACCATGAGGATCTCAGCCTAAGGCTTATCCACTATACCATCAGGGTTTCCTTCAAATGGACATGGTATTGATTAAAATACTTAACTTGGGGGTGCTACTTTTTATTTAACCGCTTCTGGAAAGTTAGGTATTGCTGTACCTTCCTTATAGAGCTTTTGCAACTAATTTTTGTCTCTAGAGTTCATTCTTAAGAGACAAGGATTTTTGTCTAAGTTCAGGGTTTTTTCTTTTATTTTTTTAATTCCTTGGTAAAATATTTTACTTATACCTAATACTGATAGATCTTTTATTTTTTTTAAATCATTTTATTGGGGGCTCGTACAATTCTTATCACAATCCATACATAAATCGTGTCAAGAACATATGTACATTTTTTGCCATCATCATTCTCAAAACATTTGCCTTCTACTTGAGCCCTTAATATCTGCTGCATATTTTCCCCCTTCCTCCCCACTCCCCCCACCCCGTAAACCCTTCATCATTCATATATTATTATTATTTTGTAGAGATCTTTTAAATCTGCATATATCTTCTTAAGTTTTTCTTTGGCAGCTTCAAATGCAATTTGAGAAAAATTTCAGGGACATTAAATACTTTTACCGGGGTAATTGTTTATGTGCCAATTATACTCTGAAATTTTTTAATGCAACTAATAAGTATACCAGTTAAATTTGTATTAGAAGCTGTTATCAGATCAAATGGTCACATAACAGAAAAAGGTTAACTAAATAAGTCAACACAAAAATGCCTTTATTTTTATGCCTATTTCTTAGTGTCTACGAAAAGTTACCATATTTCATTCACTCATTTCCTTTGCATGCACATAAATCCTGTAAAACAACTTAGCTTGTTAATGGTATTCTAAGGCTAACTAACACTGATTTCAAAATTTTATTACGTTCATACAGGCGACACATTTAAAATCTGTTGGAAATAATAAGCCAAAGCACCAACACTAGTAATTATTGTTCAACTCAGTTAATACGTTAAAGATGTTTTTGAATTGCTTTTATTAATTTTAGTATGGAACTTAGTCAAGTAATTGTAATTTCTCAGTGTCATCTTTGTCTTTTGTTTTAATCCCCATATTGTTCTGATTTGAACTTGGACCACTTCTGCATTGAAAATATCTATTTACATTTAGGCCTTATGCTCCTGCCATTTGGATAACTGCGTTAGCAGCAGCTTTCTCTTACCAGCTCCTGTGCCTAACTTTCTAATAGACGTTCCAGGCCTGTTTATGTATGCCGAAAAATCTCTCATCCTATTCTATTGTGTCTGCCAGTGCACATCTGCACTGCAGTCAGGAAGTTCTTTGCCCTGTCACATGGCTGTGTGTGATCCCTTTATTGTCCTTTATTTTCTAAATGCTTTCCCCGATGTACTTATTAGTTATGTTACTGCTTATTTCTTCCTGACCTCTAATGCATTTGTCAAGTGTGATCTTCTGAAAGCATAGTTCTTATTCAAATTATAAAAATGTTCACAGTTTTGGTGCAGTGGGTATGAATTGGGCTGCTAACTGCAAGATCAGGAAGTTGAAACCATCAGGTCATATGCAGAATGAAGATGGAGCTTTCTACTCCTGTGAAGACTTGCACTCTCAGGAACTCGGGGGCAGTTCAACCCTGAACCTCTAGGCTTGCTGTGAGTCAGCAGCAACTTGATGGCCGTGATTGTGTTTTGTTTTAACTCCTTTTTTCAAAAAGATGAGGCCCAGAAATTTGAATAAATTTGTTTCAGGTCATGGTAGAGTCAGGATTACAACCCTAGACTTGAGCTTCGTTATATTCTGTTATCCCATTTTCTTATTCAACTGAAAAATACTTCCTTAGGTTTTAATCTCCATAGTTAAACTCCTTAAGACAGGATTTAAGGTCTTCTTTGTTTGTAATACTTCAGCAGTAGTCATTCTAAGTATCAGAGTGATTAAGTTTGAGATTTAGGTTTGAAGTTTTCTTATGTGTAGAGATCAGAGGAGAAACAGATTTGACAAATCGCTAATTCAGTCTTTAGATCAAGTTCATTGGCTCATAGTATTTTTAAATGCTTTTTTTGGTCCATAGTACTACTTTTTAAATTTCCAAACTTAGATTTCTTCCAGTTTCAAAATAAATCTGTTTTTGTACTTGTTAGTCCCTGGTTGCAGAGTCAAACAGCTGTGCAGAGTAGATCTGCTCTGAAGAACTTTTAGGGCTCTGACCTTTAAGGAGCAGATTGCCAGTCTGCCTCTTTCTTCCAAGACTCTCTGGGGGACTTAGAACAAGCAACTTTTGTTTCAGCTCGGAGTGGAGGGCTTAACCATTTGTGCCACCCAGAGGCTGTAGGCACCTTCTTTCTTTTTGAACTATTGTGATCTGGGTGAAAGTTCACACAGCAAATTAGACTTCCGCTCTTTCTTTCATACACAGTTTGGTTCCTCTACGTAACTGCAGTCTCCATAACATAATCATACCATTCCTACTTCTTCCCTGTATTTACCATTTTTTTTTTTAAACATTTTATTAGGGGCTCATACAACACTTATCACAATCCATACATAGACATACATCAATTGTATAAAGCACATCTGTACATATTTTGCCCTAATCATTTTCTTTTTTTTTTTTTCTTCTTCTTTTACATTTTATTAGGGACTCCAACAACTCTTACCACAATCCATACATATACATACATCAATTGTAAAAAGCACACCCATACACTCCCTGTCCCAATCACTCTCAAGGCATTTGCTCTTCACCTAAGCCCCTTGCATCAGGTCTGTATTTACCATTTTTATTTGTCCTTTCTTATTCCTTTGCTGCCTTGTGAGTTTTCTCCTTGGATAAAGTGCCCTTAGGATCTAGTATGAGTGCTCCTCAGGTATGCACACCTCCCTCATGTTATTCCCCTCAGAGACCCATCTATTGTTTGGCTGAAAGTTGAGTCAAGGGAGTGAGTTCCATTCTAGGCTTGGCAGGTGACTAGGATCCATAGACCTGAGCTTCTATCAGTCTATACAGCTCAGTTTTTTTTATGATAACGGGTCTTTTGTTCCACATTTTCATACTCTATCCAGGAACTTCTATGGTCATCTCTTTTAGGGTGATTAGTTGTGCTAGCCAGGCACCTGTACTTCACTGTTTTCTAAAGTAGGCAGTACCATTCCCTGCAGAGTGCAGGAAAGATCCAGGGTGGCTGCAGAAGCAGACACCTATATGTTATCTTAAATTATGGGCTCCAGTACAAAAATGTATAATTGTCATAGGGGCACTGAGTAATTCCCGCCCCCTTCCCTCCCTACAAAGGGGGTGGAGACCAAATAATTATAGTAACCCTGATTTAGTTCCTCTGATCTCAGTGTTGTGGAGGCCAAGGTTTGCTTCGTTCATTAGGTTAATTCTGCCTCTCTTTTCTTGGTTATTATTTATTTATTCATTTTTAATTGTATCTTAGGTCTTCTTTACTATTCTTTACTCCAGACAGGGAGACCAATAGTTAATTGCCCCTTAGGTGGAAGTTCATAAGCTTTTAGGACCAAAGTTGCTTCTCACCAAAACAAAGGCTGTAGAATATTGTCTTTGTGTGCGGTGCTATGCCAATTAATCTTGATGCCCTCTGAGACTATGATCCTGAGTTCCTGCGCTAGCAACTCATTACCTTAAAGTGTTTGGTTATAGCTAAGACATTTTCATAACTTTTCCCAGAGTATGCTGTACTATATTTGAATATACATCTGCAGCATATTAAAATATGTAGAGATTGTATTCTAGGTACTTAGAGGCATGCTTTTTTATTGTAATTTTTTTATTGTAAAACAAATCTACAACTTGGAATGGATTTGAGGCAAATTGTGCCTTAAGCAGATTTTCTTTAAGTGGCTAAACAAAGTTTAAAAAGTAAGTAATCATAAAAGAAAAGGTTTCTGGTACAGGACCAGCAGTATAAAAAATACTGTACGAGTACCTGGATAATACACCCGTTTTGCAATAGTGCAACTTTAAGTACATATTGTTGACTGTCCTTAGTGCATGCAGAGTTAAAGCGCCACACTTCAACAACAACCACATGCTGATGGTTCCTAAAGAAAACTACTGAGAAAAAGGCCTAACCAGATGTTCCCTCGTTAGACCAACTCCATCTAAGTTTAGATGTGCAGAAGGGCTTAGATATATCCAGAGTAAGCCACATGCAACATGTTACTTGATCAGTTTTCTAAAATAAGGTTTCAGGACAATGACAGTAAGATAAGGGAAGAGAGCATGGAGGAATGAAGTCCTAATTACTCTACATGCATATTCTTTTGACAGTTGGGGGAAACCTTTTACAGATAAGTTACAAAGAAAAGGCAAATAAACAATTTTGTACGAGAAATTTAACACATTCTGTACAATGTCTTCACTTTGCTGTCATCATTTGTACAAACTCTTCATAGTTTACCTGACCATCCCCATCAATATCTGCTTCCCTGATCCTTTCATCAACCTCCTCGTCTGTTCACTTCTCTCCAAGGTTTGTCATCACGTGACGCAGTTCAGCAGCACTAACGTAGCCATTGCCATCCTTATCGGATGCACGGAATGCTTCTCTAGTTTCTTCTTCACTGTCTGTGTCCTTCATTTTTCTTGCCATCATTGTCAGAAATTCCGGGAAGTCAATTGTGCCATTACCATCAGCATCTGCTTCATTAATCATGTCTTGTAATTCTGCTTCTGTGGGATTCTGCCCAAGAGACCTCATGGCGGTTCCCAATTCCTTTGTGATTATAGTTCCGTCACCATCCTTGTCAAATAGTGGAAAAGCTTCCTGGAATTCTGCAATTTGCTCTACAGTTGGTCAGCCATGCTGCAAGCGCTACCAGTCTCGGGGACGTGTTTACACAACCACTTGGCTCGCTAGCTCCACTCGGACTCGGCATCATGCTTTTTTATAAACTTAAATTATTAGAACCTTAAACATGAAAACATTTTCATAAAATGTGAAATTTTGAGATTTTACTGTCTTTCTCATGTTTTGGTAAACGTTGCAACCAGGTGTTACTTTGACTAAAAATAAAATTAAATATATGTATATAATTCTTAAAATATTAAAATGTGGCGATGTATTTAGCAGATTGAGCATGTTCTCATCCATTTATTTTGAACATTTGTAAGATGTATTATAGCTATAGAGAAAAATGAACTAAATCAGGGATTAAAGATCAAATGATAGTTGGTGCTTTAACACAGGTGATTGCAGCCAGGTTTAGTATACTTGTTTCAAATGTGAGTTCCCCTTTCTTGCCACATTCTGGCTTGATCAGCTTTTTAAATCCCCATTACTTTGAATCAGCAGCTCAAATTCCAAGATTCCTGATCTTTTTCTCACTCATAATAGCTGGCATATTCCTTGATAGAATTGCATGTTTCCAACCCATAATTTGATAGAAGAGGAAGATTGTTACTGGTCTGAGCTGTTTGACCACTGCTAATACTGTATAGTAACAAATGGCCTCTGAAACATTATGCTGATAGTAACAGTTAATCCATCTTTTCTTAGTATCCTGAGTCTGCCTTACTTGTGTCTTATCTAGTGAGAATTGATGGGCGACTGTTCTGTGTGTTTTAACTAGTGAGTTACTAACCTAGTGCCAGGACCAGACACTATGTTGGTGTTGCCTTCCAGCTGCTTCTGGCTGTAAGTGAGCCTATGGGGTAAAGGAGAACTGCAGTATGATTTTGCAGAGGCAGGCTGTCTCAGCTCTCTCTGGACTCGGGCCAGGTACTTGACTGCGTTGCCATCAGGACTCTCTTCGTACTGTAAAGATGGTTTGTAACCTTGGAAACTATGGAGCGGTTCTGGCTGCACTCTTGAGTTGCTAGTGAGTCAGAAGCAATTCAGCAGCTACAGGTATGGTTTGGGTTGAAGGTACTTTGTCTAGGTAAGATTGGTTGGATTTATTCTGAAATATAATTTTGTAAAATACTGTGTTCTTATAGTTACCATGACAAGCATCTAGCATAGGCTATGAATCCATTAGTTTAAATCAACATTACTAACATTGTTCTTTGTTTTTATTAACCAGTGGATAGACTTTGATACATAAGTAAGCACCCACAGAAAATTGCTAAAAGGGACTCAAATAATCTTGAACTTTCTTTCCCCTTTTAATCTCATTTTAGCTGCATTGGGTGTTCAGCAGCCATCGCTCCTTGGAGCATCTCCTACCATTTATACGCAGCAAACGGCGTTGGCAGCAGCAGGCCTTACCACACAAACTCCAGCGAACTACCAGTTAACTCAGACAGCAGCATTGCAGCAACAGGCTGCAGCTGCAGCAGCTGCGTTGCAACAGGTGAATCTTCAGGACCATATGTGACATAAAGACAAAATTAGCTTGAGTAGCTATGGTCACTACCATCCATCATTGTTTAATGAATGTGGGTTTTAATGAAGGCAGAGTTTGGGGTCTTTATTCTTTTTTATTTTGTTTTGTTTTCCTGTTGACGGAAATTATACACAAGCCTAGCAGATACAGAAAAATGTATAGTTGCATATTCAAAATTCTTTAGTTTTTAAATTGGGCAGTTTTATACCTTGAGAAATAATTCTGTTCTTGGTGGACCCTGGAGTAGAACTGTAATAACTAGGTTGTCGTTCATTTTGTTTGTTTTAGAAGAGGTTAGCTAGTCTAGAACTTAATTTCTTCCTTTGTAATTCTGGCTTTATATTGGAATGTAAGTGGCTCATTATTTGAGAATGACTAAAAGTAAAAGCCTTGCTTTTCTTTGTAAAGTCTGTTGGTTTCTGTTTTTTCCAGCAATACTCACAACCTCAACAGGCCTTGTATAGTGTGCAACAGCAGGTTAGTTTATGTTTTCCAACTTATAAAGTGATTTAAAAGTAGAAAATTGTTTTAAAATTAATTTGATGATAAACTTTAATTCCTGTTAGGCACCTTCTTTGATTTCGATTCTTTGGAGGTACAGAAAATGAAGTTTCAAAAGAGAATGATTCTAAGACACAGAGATAGAAGGGAGGTGTTGATCATTGTGCTTACGGCATAGAGTAATCTGGGGAAAAAAATCATTCTACAGAGCTTTTAGCCCTGTACCACTGTCTCAAACCTTTAGTTCTACTTTGCTGAACTAAATCATATGAAAAGAAAAGTTTCTGTGTTTTCAATCAGAATATTGGACTCGAAGCCTTTTTTTTTTCCTTTTCAAAGCGGTACCTTTTTTTTTCCTAAACGAAATCATATGTAGAAACTCAATGTATCGAATATTAAAATAGAGCTTTTAAAAATGGGACACACCTTTATTTACTGTTCCCACTCCTAATCACGAAGTGCATTTGAACAATTTTTTTAAAACATTTTTACTTAATTTCTACATTTGAACAATTCAAAGTAAGTTCATTTGGTCGCCATTCCCTGGGCTCATAATTTACTCAAGAGTTTTCCTTAAGGTTTAAAATTTATAGGACGAGATAAGGAAAACTGGGCCCAAGGAGAAGCATGTCCAGGAAATGACATTTACCTTAAATGGAGCTGTCTCTAGCCTAAGTGAGAAAGCACTACTCATTCTAGGCTTCTCTAGGCCTAGGAGCAAGTTTGCAGTCTTTCTTACCTGAGCCATTGAGAAATTTCAGGAAAATCTAACAGGAAAAGTCAGATGGAAGAGAAAGTGACTAAACGCTGGATCCAAAGACACTGTGGAGAAGCATGAGGCAGACACTTTGATCCAGAAGCTCTTGTCCCGAGAACCCATACCCCAATTTCATTCTTGATGTAAGCTTGAGGTTTGAGAAACATTTTCTTGAAAATTGCAGTATACTAATAGTTTTGATAAACCTCTAAAAAAACCTAATGAAATGGATTTCAGAAGTGGCTGTCTTGCTTTCAAAATATTATCTAGACTTATTTTTGTATGAAATACATTTAATTTTGGAATGCATTATTAAATATAATCAATTGGATTATCTAAAAATGGCAACCAGACCAGAACCAAATTCATTGCCATCAAGTCAGTGCCAATTCTCTAGGACAAGGTGGAGCTGCCCCTGGGAGTTCCTGAGATTGTAAATCTTTACAAGAGGAGAAAGCCCCATCTTTCCCTTGGAGCGGCTGGGGGTTTCAAACTGCTGACCTTGAGGGTACCACTATGTCACCAAGGCCCCCTAAAATGGCAATTAACTATTAACTAGTATTCACTTAACAGAATTATTATTCAATATTTAGCATCTGATAAAAGGCCATAAGTAAACTGAGTGTTTCTGTCAGAACCTCATAGAGCCCACTTTTTCTTAGCTTAAGTCATTTGTTTCTGAGTGTTTTACCTTCTGTCTTCCCACCAGTTCTTCTGGCTTTCCTATATTTTTTTGTTAGCTACTGCCAGAAAATCAAAATTTTGATCTTTCAGTTTCCTAAGCTCTATCAAATCTGATCAGAAATGCTTCTCATTTTAGGTATATGCTATGTGTCAAATGACTAGTATTTTTTGTGAGTAGTAGCAGAATCTTAATACTGAACCATTTTTGTACAAGTGTTCCTCTTGGGTTCTGTGGACTTTTGACTGGCATTTTTCCTAAAAATAGCAACAAAATAAAGCATTGAATGCTTCTTAGTGTCAGTTATTACATAAGATTTATTTATATATATATATCAGGTCCATAGATAATACAAGTAAGAAACCTTATGTGTTCAGCTGACTTCTGTTAGTTTAATTTTTCTTAGAGATAAAGTATTTAAAAGTAATAGTTTCCTTTTGTAAGCAATTTTTTCCTATTGTTATTCTGTTTTCAGTTGCAGCAACCCCAACAGACCCTTTTAACCCAGGTTAGTTTGGTGTTACTTTCTATCTTCTGGCTATCTGAATAAATAGTAGACCACAGTTTTATTCATACTTTCTCTCAAGATTTAAAGATGAGTATTTGTTGACTTCACCTAACAACTTGGTAGTTTCATATTTTAAATAACGATTGAAGATATGTGGGGTTTCTTGCTTGTTTTCTGTGGATTTTGATTGTAGGTCCAGCTGTGATCTACTTTTTGTTTAACTTTTCATGGATTAGGTGATCTACAGAGTAGATCCGTTTTCTTTTCAAGTCACACATTCTTTGTTTCATGTAATTGATTGCTATCCCCACAGGGGAGCATCATTTACTCTGCTTTCTCCCTGTGTTTCCCCTTGCCAGTCCTCCTCTTTGATTCCATCTTCCTGCTTTCTGAGCTTTGTCCTTAGGTAAATGCTGTCTGTTGTTTAGTGATAAGAGAATTTATTTCTTAAGGACTGTGTATTCCCATAGTGTTGTTCACTTTATAGTTTACTTCTAGGGCTGGAGGGTGAATAAGGACCACATCTTGGATCTTTATTAAACTGTGGATTGTGAATTTAAATGAAGGCGTGTTTTAAAACTCACTGGACCATGGGACCTTTTCCCACTGGTTAACCTAAGCACTTATTAAAGTGAAGATAATGATGAAATAAATCTCAAAATAACAAAATATTTAAGACTTGATTCTCACTTTCAATTTACACTTGAATGTTTTCTAATTTTAAATTTTAGCTTGGTTTTAAGCCATTTAAGTTGTTTTCCCTTAAACCTTTTTATGTATATCCGAATATATATATATGTTTTTTATTAAAATAACATTTTATTGGGGGCTCTTTTACCTCTTCTAACAATCCATACTTCAGTTGTATTGGGCATATTTGCAAATATGTTGTCATCACTATTTTCTAGATATTTACTTTCTATTGAGTGCTTGGTTAAAATTTTTGTATAAATCCAAATTAGTTTCTTAATTTGGTGTTGGTTATATTTTTGAGTGTATGTGTGGGTGAGGATGCTTATCTTTTTCTCCATACTTATACACTTTTTTTTTTCCTGATTATTTTTATGTGTGTATAGTTTAATGATAATTGATTTTATTCTTTAAGTTACACAGTTATTCTTGCTGTGATTGTTTTGTAGCCAGCTGTTGCATTGCCTACAAGCCTTAGCCTGTCTACTCCTCAGCCTGCAGCCCAGATAACTGTTTCATATCCAACGCCAAGGTCAAGTCAACAACAAACTCAACCTCAGAAACAACGTGTTTTCACTGGAGTGGTTACAAAGCTACATGACACGTTTGGATTTGTGGATGAGGATGTATTCTTTCAGCTTAGGTAAGCTTCCCTCCACAGATGCTTTCTTGTATTTAGCATTAAGTATATAGATAGAGCATCAGCTCAATGATGGCATAGCATTGTGCTCTTAACAAAAATTTATCTTTTTAATTATTCAGGTTTTATTTGTACCTGTGACCTTTATTGCTTGTTTTATTACTTTGTTTATATTTGTTTTGAGGTTTGATTTTTAAATCACTGGTTTGTTGTTTTTTTTCCCCTTTTTCTTGGAGAATGTGATCAGAGATAGCTTTTGATGATTGCATGAGCTAAGTATGGTCAGAGGATCCCTGGTGGTGCAAGTCCTTAAACACTCACCTCCTCACTGAAAGGCTGGTTATTCGAACCCGCCCAGCTACTCTGTAGTAGATAGATGGGATCGGCTGCTTCTGTAAAGATTAGAGCCACAAAATCTCTGGTAGGCACTTGTTACTTGGTGTTCCTATGAGTCAAAAATGACTAACAATTTTAGGTCAATTCTTTATATGTCTGAAAGAAGCTAGCTATATTTATTAACATAATAATAATAACCAGACTTAGAATGAGACTCATTATTTAAGTGAGATTAGAAGATAAAGTCAAAGTAGGCCTTTATATGGCGCTGTCGTAGTGTAATGGTTTTGCATCACGCTGTGATCCACATGGTTGGCAGTTTGAAACCACCAGCAGCTCCAATGGAGAAAAGCTGGGCTTTCTACTTCCATAAACAGTTACATTCTCAGAAGCCAACAAGAGGTCTCTGAATCAGCATTGACTCAATGATAGTAAGTTTGGTTTGTGGATATGCTATTAGATGTTATATTATCAATAGCATTTAGGTTGGAAAATTAAATCAATTAAAATAATTTCATTCAATAGTTCAAATATATTTAGGAGGTACTTTCTAATAATTAGGAAGTTGGTTAATTACTAAGTAAGATTTTTCTGGAAGTAGTGATGGTTGTGGTCTCCTGCATTGGGTCTTTTTCATCTACTCTATATTTGTCTCATCTTTCGAAAGCCCAAAGCAAAGCTTCCTCTGAAATTGTAAAAGTTAGGAAGGGGCAGACACGGTATTAGAATGTGGGGCAGTAAATTATTTCTTCTACTTCAGACCTTGTGTTTATCCATAGAGGATAAAATGGGATCAGTTCTTAAAAGAAGTATGTTTAAAAGATGTGTCTACTTCATAAAGTAGTCTTTACAGGCTTCTCTTTCAGATACACACCCTCCACACCCCACCCCTCCGCTTCAAAGCAGTGGTTGATTTGATGCTGACTATTGACAATTCTTGTACTCCAATAGGGTTTTCAGTTGCTGATTTCTCAGAAGTAGACATTCTTCTAAGAGGAGACTGAACCTCCAAACTTGGTTAGCAGCTGAGTGTGTTAATCTTTTTTACCACCCAGGAACTCCTATTTCAGAGTCTATTTAAAATATTAACTACTACATAAAAGTTTTTCTTTCAGGGGAAGAAGTCGCTTTATAATTATATTGGTATTTAACTTTTTTATTATTACTTTTACAGTGCTGTCAAAGGGAAAACACCCCAAGTAGGTGACAGAGTACTGGTTGAAGCCACTTATAACCCTAACATGCCTTTTAAATGGAATGCACAAAGAATTCAAACCCTACCAAATCAGGTATGTAAAATAATGTGTTAGGTATTATAGAAATAGGATCATTTGGGTCTTACATTCACTATTTTGTTTGTTTTTAAATTTAATTTTATGAAGAATCAATCTCAAACCCAACCTTTGCTGAAGACTCCTCCTGCTGTACTTCAGCCAATTGCACCACAGACCACATTTGGTGTTCAGGCTCAGCCCCAGCCCCAGTCACTGCTGCAGGCACAGATTTCAGCAGCTTCAATTACACCATTACTGCAGACTCAGCCACAGCCTTTGTTACAGCAGCCACAGCAGAAAGGTAAGATGTGCACCATTCTATCTTTCTAGGTCTCGTGAAAGACAATTCAAACTCAAGCTCTTACAGGACCTAACTGAGATACCAAAGCAATTAATCCCTGCCACCCTATTGATAGCTTAACTGTAATGGAGAAAACTGCTTTGGATACTTTTTTCATATACATGTAACCAACACTTTATGTACATGTAGAATTTGGTCGAAGCACTTTAACTTAGACATTGAACCGTAGTACATCAAATGAATAAGGTATGTTTTACATTTTCCTTTGCAAATTGATTGTTTAGAACTCAGTATTTTCATATAGGAATTGTTACAAATTCTAGCTTTAAAATATGTGCTTGTCAAGTATATATATATATTTGTAGTGTTTTCTCAAGTATGATGTACTGAAAAGTGATAATACAGTGAGCAGCTCTCTAATCACTACTACTTTGTACATTGCTAGCTTATCCTTTAATAGTTTTTACCCTATAAGTATGTGTATCTGTATAGTTGAGCTTTGTCAATTAAGAAATTTTTTTTCATTGTTAATTTTCTAACTTTATATAATATATGTGATTAATCTTATGTAAGATGACTTTGACTCAACATTGTTTAAAGATCTCCATATTCTGTGTGGTACTTGTTTATTCATTTTCTTTTTTTTTTACCCTAACGATAGTCAATGTGTATATTTTGCCACATATTTAAACACTTCATTTCTACCTTCATATCTGTTTCTTCCCCTGGGATCATTTTCCTCTTCTGAAGTATTACTTTAACATAAATTTTAGTGCCTCTCCCTTGCTAAATGAACTGAGTTTTTGTTTGCCTTTATACATTTTTAATGTGGATAATACTCCATTGTATGGATATTGTACAAATATGTACTCTTTTAGGGGCAGGGAGAACATTTGGCTTGTCATTTTGGTGGTTTCTGAAAATGCAGTTATGAAATTTCTCACAGGTTCAAGGGCAATATGCATTAGTTTGTTTTATATATTTCGGTCTTTAAAAGTTCATGGAAATGGAATTGAAAGATAATGGAATTTTTCCATAACTTTTGAAGCCTCATTGTGTGTGTCTGTGTACACATATATGGATAGAATTCCACTCTATATCTTTTGGTGGAACTGTTGACTCATAAACTATGTGCATCATAAACTAAGCTAAACAAAACACCTGATTTTAACATGTGTTCTATAGTTTTATGATTTCTTATCATTTGTTAATTGTTTCTTACCTTTTTCCTAAGTAGTTTACCAGTTGTGAATTGGCACCTGGATAACCCTTTTCTTTCTTTTCTTTTTTTTTTAATATGGAATGCTTCACAAATTTGCGTGTCATCCTTGCGCATGGGCCATGTGAATCTTCTCTGTATAGTTCCAATTTTAGTATATGTGCTGCCGAAGCGAGCACTGGATAACCCTTTTTTTCTACCACTGTCTCAACAGGCTAACACCTATGTGGCTTTTGTGAGAGAGCTCAAGGAAACTGTGCTTTTATGATGTCGCGTCTGGTGACTCGGTGGTTGATATGACAATAAGAGTAGGGTGGACATGTAGAAGGGAGAAAAGTGTTCTTAGTGGACTTAAGGATTAACTTAACAATTGTCCTTAGTGGACTTACGGATCATTTGGTTAAAGGGGAAGGAAATAATCAGTGGCAAGAATTTTTTTTTAGGAGTGTTAGCCTCTGAATCTTTAGCTGATGTAGTATTATTTAATGTTAGAGATATTAATAAATTACCTATTGTAGTTTTCCTCAAATTTTGCATTATGAGGACTTTCAATTACAAACCATCTTAAAAGAGTACATTTCCAGATCACAATAAAGTAAGCCACATCAATTATTTGGGTACCATTGCATACTAAAAAGTTATGTTTCTACTATACTGGAGCTTTAGTGGCACATTGAATAGATGTTGGACTGGTAACTGCAAGATTGGTAGTTCAAACCTACTCACCACTGTGCAGGACTGCTATAGTTTATTGTGAAAAGATGAGTCTATTTGCTTCCATCAAGATTTAATGCGTAGGAAACCTTATATAGGGTTGTTGGATGGTAACAAAGTTGGGTTTTTTTTTTCTTCTTCCAATAGTCTAGTAACTGCAATAACATTATAAAAAATTTGAAATATTGTAAGAATTGTCAGAATATTACATATAGACATGAAGTGACAAAATTTATTGGGAAAATGATATTCATAGACTGGCTTGATACAGAATTGCCACACAAGTTCAATGGGTTAAAAAAAATCAGTGAAGTTCAGTAAATCAATACATGCTTATAGTCAGAGAAGTTGCAAGAACAATGTAATAATTGTTTTATGTATATTTGAGCAATTAGCATTTCACCATATTTTTTCTTTTAATATATGTGTGTGTGCAAATATACACATACTTGTTTAATTTTTTGAATTAATGAGCTGGCAGTTTGACCTTTTCCTTTAAATATTTAAGCTTATCCCTCCTTAAAAAGCATCTTTTTCTGTTACTACAATCCATTGTCATATCTAAGCAAAAATAGATCCTATAGTCAAATTATAAGTAAATAATGTGTTATAGTCAACTTTCCCAGGGGGTCTGTAAAGTATCATTTAAAGTCCCCCAACCTCCTCCTTAAAGTGTAGCCAGGCAGACTTCATTGGACTCACTGACTTACAGATTCTTGTGGACTCTTCATTGATATGGATTTATTTTGATTTCTTGGGTGTTTTACTTAATTTTCTCTTTCTCATGGGACTAGGCACTAATGAGAAGGTAAGCCAAAGGCATTTGACAAGAATATATAATGGATAGTTTTATAGAAGACTGTATCAGGTTCTTTCCTTGTTATTGATGCCAATTTATTAACATGGTCAAAGATAAATGTTACACCTTTTCTGTGGAAGATGTTCTTTTTTTCCTTTGCAGATAATTAAGTTATGAATGATTCTGTAAATACTTTGTTACTCACCCTGTGAATAGCTTGGCCTTTTTTTTTTTAATCATTTTATTGGGGGCTCATACAACTCTTATCACAATCCATACATCCATCCATTGAGTGTCAAGCACATTTGTACATGTTGCCCTCATCATTCTCAAACATTTGCTCTCCACTTAAGCCCCTGGTAACTGCTCCTCATTTCCCCCTCCCTCCCCGCTCCCCTGAATAGCCTTCTCACAGCACTTAGCATTATTTATAGAACTGGCGTCAACCATCTACAGCTGTTGATTAGACCCTGACTACGACTAAGATTGTTATTTACATGTTTAAGGGTTGTAATAAAGGAAATAATGACTCAAGACCATATGCAGATTGCAAAACATAAGCTATTTACTCCCTAACCCTTTATAGAAAATGGTTCCTAAGTCCAGGGTTAGGTGGTGGTTTTCCTGAATCAATTTTTCATTATAAGATTCAGAATGAGTATTTTTCTAATTCTGTCATCTTGTTTCTGTCTTATCAGCTGTCAAAAACAGATGAGCTTTTTTCTCATTTGCTGGGAGTTCTGTGTTTCTTAAAAGTATTTTTATGATCTTGTGTCCTTTTATTTTTCAACTTGTATATCCTTAGTCATTTTTGGTTTGATCCTTTAGGCAGTGGGAACCCTTCCAAGCGGACTGTATGTCCCCATTAGACTTTGAGCACCTTTTTCCTTTCTCATATAAGATGTCTCATTTTTCCAAGTTAAACACTTGCCTGTGTTTTCTGGAGTGGCTTTGACCCTGAAGCGGGAAGTAAGCATCAAAAAAGCAGTAGAAACCTATCACATTTTTATCATCCATAATGAGAAAGCAGACATACTGAATGAAATTTGTAGGATACTTGGAGATTAGAGGGTTTTTTCCCCCCAATACAGCTTGCATAGCAAAAATAACTACATAAAACACTATGCCGGACTTCACACTGTTATTTATTTTCTGTATCATGTGCTAGAAATAAAATGTAATCTAATATGAGAAGAAAATTATCTTAGTTCAGTTTTAAATATCTCATGTATTATGTAGGAGGTATAGGGTGGAACTGTATCCATAGAAACTCACACCCATTGCCGTTGAACACAAATGGGGAATTATTTGTGTTGTATTCCTTTTTTCCCTTGTTCTGGGTACCGTTTTTCCTATTTAATAGTAGCCTTAACAATCCTTTAAGTTGAGGACGTCTAGTAAGGTTTTTAGCAAATTTAAAGAACAAGTTTTGAAAACCTTGTGGCTTTATAAGATGCTGAGAGAGATGCATTGGATGAGTGTTTTTATGTAGCGTTGTGAAGAATTTGGTTTCTTAGTCTACTCTTTGAAATTATTTAAATTCACATTATGTCAAAGAGGTACTATCCTAGTAATATTTGTAAATTAAAAATAAATATATTTGTAAAAGTAGTAAATATTTGTTGTGGATAAGATGAAGTAGTTGTTTGTGAAAACTAGGAAGAATTCATCAAAACAATACCTAGAGTGCTTGCTTTGGCAGCACATGAAGTAACATTGAAACGATGCAGAGAAGATTAGCAAGGCCGCTGTGCAGCCATTCCAGGCAAATTTGTGAAATGTTTTGTGTATATATATGTATCTTAAGGCAATACCTCTGTTGTTTTGAAACATAAAATATACTTTTGAAGTTTGTTTTCTTGATTTTCAATTATTTGGCAGTGCTCCCTGATGTTATCTATGAAATACAACCTGATACTTTAGAACTTGTTTAAACAAGCTTTTTTTTCCCCTGTGTCTTTTTAAAGCTGGCTTATTGCAGCCCCCTGTCCGTATAGTTTCACAGCCACAACCAGCACGAAGGTTAGAACCCCCATCCAGATTTTCTGGAAGGAATGACAGGGGAGATCAAGTACCTAACAGAAAAGATGACCGAAGGTATGTTTCAGTCACTGTTGTGGCTATTTGTTTTGTGTTACCATTACACTTTATTAAAGGACTCTTCCATGTTGCCAAGAAATGTTAGTAATTAATTTTTTTTTCTTTTGAGTCGTGAAAGAGAGAGAGAAAGACGGAGATCCAGAGAAAGATCTCCTCAGAGAAAGCGTTCGAGGGAGAGATCACCCCGAAGAGAGAGAGAGAGGTCGCCTCGGAGAGTTCGACGTGTTGTTCCCCGTTACACAGTTCAGTTTTCTAAATTCTCTTTAGATTGGTAGGTTCTTTGTCTTCCTTTGTTCTTTATTGATTACGAATTTCATAATTTGTAATACAAATACAGTCTTTGCCATTAGAAATCATGTTCATAGTACCAAGAATTACTGAGCCTCATCCACAAAATAGAGATATTTTTGAAGCAGCATAATTATTGTAAGGATAAATTTCGTTGCTATCTATTGTTAAAATTTTAAGTACTTGATGGTATCAGATTGTGGTAATTCACTTCTAATGCATAAATTGGGCAAACTGGTTTACTCTAAGGGAAAGTTAGGAGAACCTATTATTGCTGGACTGTATAACAGAAATCAGCAGGTGGAAAAACCAAGAGCAGCTTTAACCAAAATCAGTCACTAGCTAACTATAAAAAACTGTGCCTGAGTGTTGTATTCTTTTAAGAACTGTATCTGTGCTCAAAGTCAAAACAGCAAATGGAAAGGTGACAATGGAGTGGGGGGTAGGGCCGGAGTGGAGGGCATTGTGTTAATGGGGGAAGAGGGACTCAAAGTGAAGGAGCTACAACTTGAATGTTATTACAGAAAAGGTTGAATTTGTTTATTTTGTTATATGCATTCTCAACAGGAAATGTTTTTAAAATCAAGCAGGAATAATAGTAAAATAAGAAAAGTGAACCATCAAAAGTAGTTTAAAGTAGAAATAAGTGCTACATATACTTCATTGAACTTGAGAATTAGCTTTAGTATTTTAACCTAATTTAATAGTTTAATTCCCATCCACCAAAAATTAAAATTTGTATGTAGTCAATTTTAGATTTTGTCGTATAATTCCAGAACACATAAACTCAAAATCAAACTCATTGCTGTTGAGTCAGTTCCAGCTCCTAGAGACTGGATAGGTCAGCGTAGAGCTGCTCTTAGGTTGGGCAGGAGTGTTAACTTCTCCAAGAGTAGAACATTTCATCTTTCTCCTTTGAGTAGCTGTTGATTTTGAACTGCCTGCCTTGTGGTTAGCAGCCAAACTTGGAACTCATTTCGCTATGAGAACTCCTTCTAGAACACAGTGTATTTTAGTTAAGCCTTAAGAGGGGAAGGATGCTTCAGTGGTAGAACTCTTCAAGGCAGAAGATCTGGGTTCTTTCCCAGGCAGTGTAACTCAATCATAGCCACTGCTAGTTTGTCAGTGGTGGAACCTTAAGAGTTGAAATACAACTGAGTAAGTGTCAGCAGGTTCCAAACTCTGATGGTCTAGGAAGAAAGGTCTGGCAACCCAGTTATGAAAAATAGCCCCTTAGATCACAATAGTCTGATCCTGCTATGAATGAGCTTGTAGATCTGGAGTCAATTTCATGGCAAATAACAATGCCAAGAAAATCTTGCCTTAAACTGTAGTCATTTTTCTTAAATACTGTACATATATACTCAAGTACAAACTAAGTTTCCCAGCACATATTTTATGCCGTTTTTGTGGTTAAATTAGGTGCCTCGGCTGATATTCAGATTGGCTTATACTTGAGTATATATGTATATAGTTGGTGTTCATTTATTTTTGTTTAGGGTCAAATCAGCTATTCCAGTTTTTTGGTATCTATGTTTACTAACATATCCAGTCTGCATATTTCAGACACCTTTTGGGAGTAAAGCCAAAAACAAGAGGGAGCTTCAAAAAGTTTGTCGAGAAATTCTATTATATTTTAAATCCATTTTACTGGGAATTTTTTACATAGAAAAACTCTATTTAAATAGAGTTGTAAATAGAGCAGCTCTTCATTTAGCACTTGTTGCCAGTCTGGAATTATTCTGAGAGGCTCTAGACCTCACAGCTCACTCCTTTGAAGTAAAGGTGGGCATGTTTTCTTTCAGGAGTATACCAAATATACTTAGTGTCATAAATACTGTTTTATTGCTTTTTTAATCTTCTTTTGAGAGAAAGAGGATGTTTTTTCCTCCCAAAAAGAACTACACTCAGAAGCCCACAGGGGCAGTTCTGCCTTGCCCTATACAGTTGATCTAAGTTGGAATTGACTGATGGTAATGAGTAGCAGCAATACAACTTTTTTATGTAGTTGGGGAAGTAAATATTTTCTTAGGATTTGCTTTATTATCAGTTTTTCTCCTGTTTGTATATCTTAACATTTACTTTCAAAATTTTTAAAACTATTACACACACTTTCTTTTTGTAATGCTTTAAACTACCAGGAGGAACATGAAACTCAAGTACATTTTTTTCACATCATTGTTTTTACATCACAATCTTGTTCCAGTAAAGTATACCAGCAACCATTACCAGCAATTGTATCACTGTTAAGTTTACTATAGAGACAACCTACATAGATTAGTTTTTGTTTCATATCACTATCTTTTAAACAGATAATGTTTAATCTGAAAAGTAGTTGTGACTACTTTTAATTGTGTTTTTAAATGAAGCCTCCTGACTTCATCAGATTGATTTACCTTTGAGTTGGTCTCCTTTAAAACTCAAGAAAAAATAAATCATCTTTTTAAAATATTGATATGCCAGATGTAAAAGGCAAGAAACTTGTCTCTTCCTGTAATAATCAGATTTGGTTCTCTGTTAATTACATAAAGGGGTTGTGGAAGTGTGGATAATCTTTAAAGCATTTGGGTTTTCCTTTCATAAGGATTTTTATATTTAATTTTGAATGTAGCAGTTGGGAGAATTTTAGTTCAGAATAAAAGTTGCATTTTTTTCTCCATTATTTAGACCTGATTGAGCAGTGTGCGAAAGATAATTGGCTACCACTCCCATCCCTCCTTTGTACTAGTTACCGATATGAACCAGAGTTTTCTTAGATAGCGTCCCAGCTGATGCGGAGCTGCTTTGGTCCAGATCTTTTCTGGAGTCAGGGTTAAAGTTTATTTCATTTGAGAGGGTCTTTACTAATTGTTTGCCAGACACAAAAAGTACTGAGAACTATTGGTAAACAAATCTAAAACTAAGGCTTTGGTTCATCTTGGCAAATGTATGGCTCATTTATAACTGCCCCCATTTTCAGCTGACTTGTGTCAACACTAAGTATGTTTGCATAAACTTTGGTATCAGGCTGTCATTTAGTCACTATTCCTGTCTGTTTTTCAGTCCTAGTTGTGACATGATGGAACTAAGGCGTCGTTATCAGAATTTATATATACCTAGTGACTTTTTTGATGCTCAGTTTACGTGGGTGGATGCTTTTCCTTTGTCAAGACCATTTCAGCTGGGAAATTACTGCAATTTTTATGTAATGCACAGAGAAGTAGAGTCCTTGGAAAAAAATGTGGCCATTCTCGATCCACCAGATGCTGACCACTTATACAGTGCAAAGGTTTGTATTCCACTGTGATACACAGCATACGTTTCTTAGCATTTCTTCAGAATGGGACAATTCTTCAGGAAAAAAATGTTAGGTGTAGGACCTAATTCTCTCTCTCTCTCTCTCTCTCTCTCTCTCTCTCTCTCTCTCTCTTTGCCTAATTTTATTTTGAGTACTTGGAGCCTAGTAACACAGTGGTTAAAGTGCTAGGCTGCCAACTGAGTGGTTTAAACCCACCAGCTGTTCCACAGACGCTGATGTGGCATTTCCCTTCCATAAAGACTTAACAGCCTTGGAAACCCCTTGGGGCAGCCCTCCTCTGTCCTTTATACGGGGTCCTACGAGTTGGAATAGACTTGATGGTAGTGGGTTTGTTTTGTTATTTAGAACTTGGTTATTTAAGTAATATAACCTTTCTTTGCTTTAGCTCTTAAATTGTACAACTAGTGCAGATTGAACCTCATAAAAATGTTAATATTCTTAAACTTCTGGAATTTTTTGTGATCTCGTATACTCTGCACAAATACATTCAATACAGTTTCTGCTATAGCACTTTACCTTCCGTTTTAGTAAAAGATTTCAGATATGTACTATGTAAGGATAATTAGTAGTGCTTCTCATTTTTTTACATTGCTTTAGACTTTTGACAGGATTGAATTATTTGACTATAATAGGTAATGCTGATGGCTAGCCCTAGTATGGAAGATCTGTATCATAAGTCATGTGCACTTGCTGAAGATCCTCAAGAACTTCGAGATGGGTTTCAACATCCCGCTAGACTTGTTAAGGTAAAATGAAACATTCATTTTTAACTTAATATTCTTTTTGCTTCTTTGTAATTGCATGTAAATTAAATGAAAAAAGTTGTGTGTATAATCTTGTTTTATTAGTTGAATTTCTTTTAAGGCACTCTGAAGTAAGAAGCTACTGGTTTATTGCAGATTATGGCTATTTATGTGTTGCCAATTAAGGTGTCATTTGGTATTGGTAGCATGCTACAATTTTATTGGTTATAGGATTTAGTATATCTTAAGGTGCTATTGCAGTTTGAATTATAGCTTGTTTCTTGCAAAATAACTCTTAATCTGAAGAAATGCTTTTAGAAGGATGAGTTGTGATGTGTAAATCCTATTCCATTGCTGAAATGCAGTGTGGAAATGATGAACTGAACTCTTCCTAGACTGACAGATACCAGAGGTAGTAAACATAATAATGGAATGCCTTTCCATCGCAAGTATTTTCTTTATAATTTGAAAGATTGCATTGTACATTTAAATAGCTATTTATTTTGAATTAGTTTTTAGTGGGCATGAAAGGCAAAGATGAAGCCATGGCCATTGGAGGCCACTGGTCTCCTTCGTTGGATGGACCAGACCCAGAAAAAGACCCCTCGGTGTTGATTAAGACTGCTATTCGTTGTTGTAAGGCTCTGACAGGCATTGATCTAAGTGTGTGCACACAGTGGTAAGTACCCATTCATTTCCTTACTAGAAATGCTTTCCTAGTAGTTTGCATAGATGTTTTTACCAATCAGCCTTCCCCTTGGCCACCTACCCCTATTATTTTAGCAACCTTGGTCCTGCAGGTAATCTCCTCAAAGGAAAATCCCTAATTGTAGCAATAGTTTATTTGGTGCCAAAAGTGTTTTGGGGGGGGAAACGATTAAGCACTAATCAAAATAAACTGGAAATTTAAATGTTTTGTTATGCTGTATTTCAGAAGTTGGATGTATATTGAAAATATTTTTTATTTCGTGCATAGCTGGAGAAGATCGTCAAGAGAGAACTTCATTTCGTTTTTTCTTTTGTTATAAAATGATGTAGTTGCTGATTATTTTTGTTCAGCCATATTTTCTCTTGAGGCTTATTTGTCCTTTGTATTTTAGTATATTTCTTGTGACTTAATTGAGATTATTCCTTTTTTAGCATATGAAATCTGAACAGCTATCCAGCTTCTTCAGGTATTCTCTGAACTATGGGTAGCTCTATTATCAAACTTGAACATGCCTTGGGGGAAATATGTTTCTTTTAACCAATGAAATATACAAATGTACCAAAAGAGGAACTATGGCTTCTATAATTTTTTTTTCTTTAGACCAACCTCAAGTTCTTGCAGCAAAATTTCTTTACTTGATGTGCTACAAGTGATCTAGGGACTTTAAAATGTATTTTAGAATTTTTTTTCCAACATGCTTCTTCCCTTGCAACAGGTACCGTTTTGCAGAGATTCGCTACCATCGCCCTGAGGAGACCCACAAGGGGCGTACAGTTCCAGCTCATGTGGAGACAGTGGTTTTATTTTTCCCGGATGTTTGGCATTGCCTTCCCACCCGCTCAGAGTGGGAAACCCTCTCCCGAGGATACAAGCAGCAGCTGGTCGAGAAGCTTCAGGGTGAACGCAAGGAGGCTGATGGAGAACAGGCACTGAACGCTAATCCCTTTTTCTATTTCCGCTTCTCACAGGCACAGGAACACAGGCACAAATGCACACCACACACTACATAACAAACACACATGGAGGAACATAACTGGTAACAGCGACTGGTACTCCAGCTTTCAGCAGTATAGTTGTATGCGCTTTTCTCTGAAAAATTCTGTCTATTATACGAACTTAAGAGTGCTGAGACCTCAAAGGAAATAAGTTGTGCTTAAATTGCACAAAATTTTGTTTTCATCATAGGTCTAGTTGCTGGAATCTGGGACCAGTTGTTGAGCAAGATTCAGTATTAAGCCATTTTAAGCACTTTGCCATTTTCTGAAATTTAAAAAATTTTCTCTTTCACGGTCATCAGTTCTAGTCATGGATATTTGAAATTGGACCACCCACAAGTCTGAGAGATTTGAAATTTCAGGCTATGTGGCAACGTCATTGGTACATTTGAAAGGTCTGACTAAATCAGTCTTAATTTGGGGTGGCTTGAAAATTGGGGCAAGATGACACACTGTGTGGTTAGTGGAGACCGGCAGTGTTTGTGCATCCCTGATATCCTTTGTGTTGTAATTTATCACCCTTTTGTGTTTCACAGATCTGGCTTTGATTGGCTGATGAGTGTCTTTGTTATCAGTTAAAGTGATAGAATGTATGTACGTGGACTTGCCTAAACAATAACTTTAGGAGAAGACAATCTGAAACATTTGTGACCTTGAACAGATCAGCAACAGACTTTTAAAAGTAAATTACTTTATTTTAAGGCTTCAGAATAGTAATTATGGTCTTAATTTTGCATGTCAGGATGAAGAAGAGAAGGATGACGGTGAAGCTAAAGAAATTTCCACACCTACCCATTGGTCTAAACTTGATCCAAAGACAATGAAGGTAACTTTGAAAGTGATTGCATTTAATTTGAAATCTCTGAAAAGGAGGAGTAGAACATTGGGGAGAATGAGGACAGTGCTTTCTTCCTGGTTGGGGCTTGGTTTCCAATATTGTAGCCATTCAAGATGAAGCCCCATACTATTTAATTTATTTTTAAAGGACTGGTTTGCAAAGTCACCTTTACTTTACATATTGGTTGACTGCAGCCAATAGCTTTTGAATGCCAGCCTCATGCAGGTGCTTTTTAGTGTGAGCAGTATTGTCTCCTGGTTAATAATTTCAGCTCTTGAGTAACTTAAGTTCTAGAAGGGAAAGTTGTATGCAGAAAAAGGTTATCTAGATTTACAAATGAAATATAACACAAAATAGATTGATGTACACCTAAATTGGGAAAGAGATAATAATTTTAAGAGCCTGTTTTTGAAAGTCTGGCTTTACTTTGTACCCCTAAACCTCTCGACCTGTTTTTTACCATTAGGCTTGGGCACTCTGGGTCCATGAAGTGAATGTAGATTTTGGTCAAAAGATCAGAGATTGGCATTATTACTTGTATTTGCAACTTATTTAAACATGTATTTATTGTCCCCCTCCATGTTGTTGGCATCAGGTTCTTAAAGAATGCTATAAATTCAGAAAAATAAGCGATTAGATTAAACTTGTTCCCAGAACTTTTTTTCTCATTTTATTAAATTTTTAATGGCTTTACTATTTAAAAGATCCTTTATTTTTACAGTTGTATTTCCTTATATTGTGAATATGGTCAGGAAAACCTCAAGCCTGTCAAACACAAATATTTAAAAAATTGATGTATTCTAGTTTTTTTTCTGAATATAAACTTTGTAACTATAATTTCTTGGACTTGGCTATATATGAATACACTTTAGTTACTGGCTCATACTCAACTTTTCTGTGTTTATATGCTTACTATATTAGGTAAATGATCTCCGAAAAGAATTAGAAAGTCGAACTCTTAGTTCAAAAGGACTAAAATCCCAGTTAATAGCCCGATTGACAAAACAGCTTAAAGTAGAAGAACAAAAAGAAGAACAAAAAGAATTAGAGAAATCTGAAAAAGAGGAGGAAGAGGAGGAGGATAGGAAATCTGAAGATGATAAAGAGGTATATGAAAACATCGTTTTAAATATACAATAATTCTATTCATACTGGTTTTATAGGATATTATAGAATGTTATGTTACTTAAGTCATATAGATTAACAAATTAAGATGCATAGGTTATTAAACTCGATTTTTGTAGGGAACTGTTTTACAAATTGACAAATAAATAAGCAAAAACCCCTTAACATTGCTCAGTGCCAACTCATAGGGATCGGCACAGCATTTCTGAGACAGTAAGTGTTTCTGGAGAATCCTGCTGTTCCTACCCCACAGTATAGCCACCACCACCATCAATATAGAAGTGTCCCATTGCCCTCAGTCTCCCTGCGCCCTTTTGTAAATCCTTCTCTCCTCCAATCTCCTGGCCTGAGGGAGTAAATTACATATTTTTTTCACTCATAGTTGTGCCCTTTCCGGAATGTCGTATAAATAGAATCTTTTGAGGTCTAATTTCTTTAACTTAGCATAATGGATTAGAGATTCATCCATTTGGTTGTGTCAGCAATTTGTTCCTTCTTGTTGCTGAGGAGTATTCCACTGTATAAGAGTATATTCATTCTTCACTTCAGAACATTTGTGTTGTTTCTTCTAAGTCATATTTTTTTAATTTACACTTTTAAAAATGTAATGATATATGTATGGATTGTGATCAGAGTTGTACGAGCCCCCAATAAAATGATTTTTTTAAAACATTTTATTGGGGGCTCGTACAACTCTGATCACAATCCATACATATACATACATCAATTGTATAAAGCACATCTGTACATTCTTTGTCCTAATCATTTTCTTTTCTTTTTTCCTTCTCTTTTTTTACATTTTATTAGGGACTCAAACACCTCTTATCACAATCCATACACATACATACATCAATTGTATAAAGCACATCCATACATTCTTTGCCCTCATCATTTTCAAAGCATTTGCTCTCCACTTAAGCCCTTTTCATCAGGTCCTCTTTTTTTTCCCCCTCTCTCCCCACTTCCCCCTCCCTCATGAGCCCTTGATAATTTATAGATTGTTATTTTGTCATATCTTGCCCTATCCGGAGTCTCCCTTCCCCCCTTCTCTGCCGTCCCTCTCCCAGGGAAGAGGTCACATGTGGATCCTTGTAATCAGTTCCCCCTTTCCAACCCACTCACCCTTCACTCTCCCAGCATCGCCCCTCACACCCTTGGTCCTGAAGGTATCATCCACCCTGGATTCCCTGTGCCTCTAGCCCTCATATGTACCAGTGTACAACCTCTGCCCTATCCAGCCCTGCAAGGTAGAATTCGGATCATGGTAGTTGGGGGGAGGAAGCATCCAGGATCTAGGGGAAAGCTGTGTTCTTCATCGGTACTACCTCGCACCCTGACTGACCCATCTCCTCTCCTAAACCCCTCTATGAGGGGATCTGCAGTGGCCGACACTTGGGCCTTGGGTCTCCACTCTGCACTTCCTCCTTCATTCAATTATGGTATATATATATATATACACACACATATACATATATATACACATTTTTTTTTTTTACATGATGCCTTATACCTGGTCCCTTGGGCACCTCGTGATCGCACTGGCTGGTGTGCTTCTTCCATGTGGGCTTTTTTGCTTCTGAGCTAGATGGCTGCTTGTTCACCTTCAAGCCTTTAGGGCCCCTAGACACTATCTCTTGATAGCCGGGCACCATCAGCTTTCTTCGCCACATTTGCTTATGCACCCATTTGTCTTCAGCAATCCTATCATGGAGGTGTGCAGCCAATGATATGATGATTTTTTGTTCTTTCATGCCTGGTAACTGATCCCTTTGGGACCACTTGATCACCCAAGCTGGTGTGTTCTTCCATGTGGGCTTTGTTGCTTTTGAGCTAGATGGCCGCTTGTTTATCTTCAAGCCTTTAAGACCCCAGTCACTATCTCTTTTGATAGCCGGGCACCATCAGTTTTCTTCACCACATTTACTTGTTCACCCACTTTGGCTTCAGAAGTTGTGTCGGGAGAGTGAGCATCATAGAGTTCCAATTTAATAAAAGAAAGTATTCATGCATTGAGGGAGTGCTTGAGTAGAGGCCCAAGGTCCTTCCGCCACCTTAATATTAAACCTATAAATGTAGACACTTAGATCTATTTCCCCATCCTCATATATATGTTTGCATGTACATGTCTTTGTCTAGACCTCCATAAATGCCCCTTGACTCCCAGCTCCTTCCTCCATCTCCCTTGACTTTCCTCCTGCCCCACTACCATGCTCCGTCCCCACCTGGGCTACAGCTATACCTCTTCTCTACGCAACCTTACCATTGATCGTTCCCCATCAGGCCTGTCACTCTCCCTTCACTACCATTTTGGGTCCCATGTTGTTCCCTCGTCCCTGTGTTTATTAACACCACTTCCTTACCCTCCTCCCCCTCCCCCACCCGGATCTGTCTGTCCCCCCGGAACTGTCTGTCCCATTGTTTTTCCTCCAGATAGTTCAACCAGCCTGTCCTATTCAGACAGACCTGTAGAGACACTAACATGCACGAAAACAAGACAGAGGAAAACAAAGCAACAGTATACAACCAGACAACAAAACAACAAAAACAAACCACTGACAAAGAACAAAACAAAACACTTCACAAAAGAAAGGCTTGTAGTTTGTTCAAGGATCGTTTGCTGGCCCTTAGGAACGTTTTCCAGTCCAGTCTGTTGGGGCACCACGCCCTGGCCCCAAAGTCCACTTTCAGCATTCCCTGGGGACCTTGCCACTCCATTCCCTTGCTGTTCCGCTGCACTCCCCCAGTGCTTTGCCTCGGTGTGGTGGGATCAGGTCAGGTGCAATTCCCACACTGTGTCTCCGGTGCTGTCCCCTGTATCGCCCTTAGTCACTGAGGGGCATCATGTCTCATAGTGGGGCCAGCCTTGTTGTTCTCTCATAAAATGATTTTGTAATGAAATGCAAATTATGTTCAGATGTAAAAATGAAACATGTAGAAAATAATTATATGTCATTTATTAAATATTCCTGCCATAAGTGTTTAAATCTAATTGTAAGAAAGCAATCAGATAATCTAAAATTTAAAAATCCTACATTTCAACTTGTGCTGCTGAGAAATAGTTGTCATGAAAAACTAAATATGAAAACACTAGATTAAAAAAGCTTAGCCAAATGCACTGATTAAAACTTGACTGGATCATCCACTCAGCTCACTGCTTTCTGTTCCATTTTGACTCACAACAACTATATAGAAAAGATAGCGTTGCCTCCACGGAGTTTTCTAGGCTGTAGCAGACTGCCACATCTTTCGTCTGTGAAGTGACCTATAAGTTCACACTGCTAGCAGCTAAACTATTGTACTATGTACACACATGTAGCTACATGCACACACAAATACAGATATACATACTATGGCTTTTAAAAATAATACATTTAATATGCATATTTACTGCGCATGATAATCTACCCATAATTTTCTTTTGTCTTAAGTTTTTTTTAACCCACAACTTTAAAATTTTCTTACATCTAGGAAGAAGAAAGAAAGCGTCAAGAGGAAATGGAACGCCAACGTCGAGAGAGAAGGTATATTTTGCCTGATGAGCCAGCAATCATTGTACATCCAAATTGGGCTGCTAAAAGTGGCAAGTTTGACTGTAGCATCATGTCTCTGAGTGTACTTTTAGACTACAGATTAGAAGATAATAAAGAACATTCCTTTGAGGTAAAGTTTTAATTTTGTTTGATTTGTGGTCCAAAAAAGGTTTACACGTTATGATTGATTAATATAGATCCTAAATCTCTTTGGGTGCTGTTTCTCGTTTTTTAATTTGCAATGTATTTGTTGGGGCAGAAAATGGGTGATTTGTCTTAAATAATTGTCCAACAGAGTTGGTTTTGCTGATTGCCTTCTTGATGGTATGTTTTAAATATTCCTGTGTCCTGTAAATTGTTGTTTGTTTCTAGTGTTCATAATCAGATCTAGTTCAATTCTTTTGTTCCCCTAATAAATACTACTTTAGTAGTGATGTGCTCTTTTATCAGGAAACATGATATATATGATAGGTTTCCAAAAAGGGTGTCAAAATGGAATTATAAGATAATGAACTTTAGCCGAGAAGATTTTGAAGCTCCCACAGATGTCAAATTGCTTTCCTTCGGGTGCAGAGTAACCATGCTTTTCTCTAGAATTAGCCGAGTTAATGGAGTTCAAGATTCTGGGATGGATTGAGATTTAAGGCAAAATGATGAATGATTATTGTACATTTTTTGGTAGCATTTGAAAGCAACTTCATAACAAATGTCATCTTTAACATCCTTAAATGAGTGAATGCTTCAGTTTTAATTATTGCTTTTGATATCTAGGCTATGGGGAATAAAAAACTCTAAAGATAGGGATATTTACTTTATAATTTTAATAAGTCTCATCCTACATGATCAAGAATAGTCTAATAAACCTGGTTCTTAAAAAGCTTTTGTAAATATACTGTGTAGATTGCCAGTGATTACATAGTTTAGCCATATAGCTACTTTTTTCCGGTTCCATGCCATAAATATGTCCAAAAAAAATGGAGGTGGGGAAAAAAAAGAAATTGAGTTTGTGTTTAGAAATATATATGCAGAAAATTTGGTATATAATTTCAAATTCACCAGTATACTTAACACTGTTACCCATGGTTCCCTGGGTAATAACTACTCAATACTCAGAATTTTGAATTGTTTCCTTAACCTAACATGCTCATTTCCTAATAAACTATCTGGCGTATTTTACTACAACCTTCAGGTTACATCAAATATCACTTGATCAGGAAGGCCATCTCAATCCTCTTGTTATTCTCTGTGTGCTTTTTATCCTATTTGCTTTTCATATCATTCTCCCTTGATTGGTGGCTCCTTGAAAGAGAAAAAAATTTCATCTGGTTTGTTCACTACATTTCTTTTTCTTTACTACATTTCTTTTGCCAAGAACAGACTGGGACACAACAGACATTTGATAGAAAATTGTTGCCAAAATGAAAAATGTTTTATTGTACAACCTAATGATTGTGCTAGGATGGTAGGCATCCTTTTCCTGCTCAGTTTCGCAGTTTTTGTAGTAAAGTTATTACTTTTTTATTACTCTAAGCCTTGGGGGCACAGTTGTTAAAGTGTTAGACTGCTAACTTTGAGGATAGGCAGTCTCTTCTCAAGTATTTGCAGCTTCTGATAACCCTATCTATATAAAGATAGGTCCCCAAACTTATTTGGCCTACTGCTCCCTTTTCAGTAAGGAAAAAAAAAATTATCCAGCCATCTCCCCCTCCCCTGCAGTTGCAAACTTTTTTTTTACTATTGACCACAATCGAGATTAGAGTGTGGTTATATGTTTTTGTAGCCCTCCTAGACAACTGCAGTGCTGCTCGGGGGCAGTAGCGCCTACTTCAGCAAACACTATTCTATATGGTCGCTGCTGTGGGGTGGCAGCATGGACTCGGTTGTAGTGGGCTCAGGGTTTTGTTTTTTGTTTGTTATCCAAAGCCATACTAAACATAGTATATCAGTTTCAGAAGATGATTTTGAATGTCTTCAGTGTATATACTTACTGTAACTGTATTGTAAATGCACACAATTGTTATAAAGGAACTATTGAATACAATTTTGAATATGTTGAATTTATTAAATCAGTGTTCCTATTAAAATTGACTGTTAATCTTGATATCTTTTTATAGGTTTCATTGTTTGCAGAACTTTTCAATGAAATGCTTCAGAGAGATTTTGGCGTAAGAATATACAAATCATTGGTATGTCTTCCTGAGAAAGAGGATAAGAAAGAAAAGGATAAGAAGAGCAAAAAAGATGAGAGGAAAGATAAGAAAGAAGAGCGAGATGATGAAACAGATGAGCCAAAACCAAAACGGAGAAAATCTGGTGATGACAAAGATAAGAAAGAAGATAGAGATGAAAGGAAGGTCTGTAGTTATTGTTATACACAGCACTCTGGTTCAGAGGTTTTAATCGTGTCTAGATGGTAACAAAAATGACAGTGGATTCTATCAGTTAAATTAAAGGCCAACTAAAAAATGGTAATGTAATATTGGAAAATTTTTAATCTACGTAGATATGTATAATCAGTTTTGTGGTTACTTATTAATTATATTTAGTGTTCGAAGACATTTGTAATTTCACACTTTCAAATATAATGAATTTGATATTTTGGGTTTTTTTTCCTATTTCCAATTGTTTAATGTGTGATGAGGTAACTTTTACCTAATTTTAAGGCATTTTAAATTACAGAAAGAAGATAAGCGAAAAGATGATTCTAAAGATGATGATGAAACTGAAGAAGATAATAATCAAGATGAATATGATCCACTAGAAGCAGAAGAGGCTGAGGATGAAGAAGATGGTATGAACACTCAAAGAGTTTTTTTTTAATGATGAAGTTATTTTTTAATGTTTTTATTTATTGTACCATTAAAGTCTAATTTTTAACTTTTAAAAAACGTGAATTAAGTGAAAATTTACAGAGATCATCAGTTTTACATTCATCTTCTCTTTCACGTTTTGTTTCAGTTCATCATTGCAATCCTTTCACTTATCCCACATTTTCTGTTTCCAGTTTCTGTTCCTCTTCTTTTCTTAATCTTTTGATCTTAAATGGTTGGTTATTTTTCATTGCTATTTAGATTATAAATAGTTTTAAAATTTTTTCTAGTGAAAGTCTTGTTATATTAAGTAATTCAATATTTAATGTGAGAAGAGTTTAAAGACATATATGATTAAATGCCATATGCCTCACACCTATTTGATTTATACCCATTGCTTGGACATGGTCTTTAAATTGTTATAATGGCATGCTCTAGTTCCAATTGTTTCATACAATATTACACCCAATTATTTTAAGACAATGCAAGCCTTGCATTCCATTTTCATTATGAAAACTGCCATAAATACAAAAAAAAAAAGTTCAACAAACCCTGACCTTTACTAATGTGTATATTTAGGATGTTTTACAACAGCTGTTATAACCATTTTAGCATATATTAGCCATAAAGTACCTGTAAAGTAATATTGAATGCCTGTCAAGCTCCAGGCAGGTAAGTAGCTTTCCAATTTTTAATAGCCTTGTTCTGAAATGGGAAAATCACAAGAGATTTTTAGAAATGTACATCTATGAATAGTTGCTAAAATATATTTGATAGCAAAAATCATATCATTGGGAGCACACCTCCCTGATACGATCATTGAGGACAAACGGGTGCATAAGCAAATGTGGCGAAGAAAGCTGATGGTGCCCGACTATCAAAAGAGATAGCATCTGGGGTCTTAAAGACTTAAAGGTAAACAAGTGGCCATCTAGCTCAGAAGCAATAAAGCCCACATGGAAGAAGCACACCAGCCTGTGTGATCACGAGGTGTCGAAGGGATCAGGTATAAGGCAAAATCTTAGCATTGTGAATGAAGGGGGCAGTGCAGAGTGGAGACCAAAGCTCATTTGTCGGCCAGTGGACATCCCCTCATAGGGGTCTAGGGCAGGACATGAGTCAGTCCAGGTCCGATGTAGCATCGATGAAGAATACAGCTTTCCTCTACTTCCTAAATGCTTCCTCCCCGCGTCCTCCCCCCACTAACATGGTCTGAATTCTACCTTGCAAGTCTGGCTAGAGCAGAGGATGTACACTGGTGCAGATAGGAGCTGGAGGCACAGGGAGTCCAGGGTGGACGATACCTTCAGGACCAGGGGTGAGAGTGCCGATACTGGGAGGGTAGAGGGAGAGTGGGTTGGAAAGAGGGAACCTATTACAAGGATCTACATGTGACCTCCTCCCTGGGGTACGGACAACAGAAAAGGGGGTGAAGGGAGACGTGTGACAGGGCAAGATATGACAAAAACAATAATTTATAAATTATCAGGGGTTCAAGGAGGGAGGGGGAAAAAAGAGGACCTGATGCAAAGGGCTTAAGTGGAGAACAAATGCTTTGATAATGATAAGGGCAAAGAATGTACGGATGTGCTTTACACAATTGATGTATGGATGGATTGTGATAAGAATTGTATGAGGCAATAATAAAATGTTAAAGAGAAAAAAGAAAGCAAAATATATATATATATATATATATTTGATTTGTCTCTAACTTTTGTTTTACTTTCTTGTCTTACAAGCAGTTTTTCTCAAACATGTTGAAAAAGTTGTGTAGTAAACCTTAATAACAAAGTAATTGCTAATGATGTCTAAAATGGTTTTCACAAGAGCAAATAAATTGAGACCATTTTCTGACCTGAAATTGTTGACAGTTTAGTTTTTAATAAAAGGTAATAGCAACTTAGCAAGAATAAGAGCACTGCATAAAAAAGGATAAACCGCATATTTAAACTACTGACAGACAGACAGTTGGGTCATTTTTACTTCTTGACTATTGCAGCTGCTGCAGCGAGCACTCGCATATGCGTGAGCTTCACCTTTTTACTTTTGGTTGAATTCCTGAGAGTGCGATTGTTGAATCATAAAATAATTTTTGTCAGTGTCTGTGCACCATTTTATGCTTCCACAGCTGTTGGTAAAATTGATTATAGCCACCTAGGAAGTGGGTATGAAGTGATACCTGGTTTGGATTTTTGTATGACTAATGATGCTGCTCCCCTTTTATGCGCTTATTATTAGGCATTCATTTATCTTTTGAGAAAATGTCTTCTGGGAATTTGCTTGTTTTATTTTTTATGAAATTATTTGCCTTATATTGTTAAGTTGTAGGACTTATTTATATACACTGAATATAAGAGTTTTATGGTTTTATTGATCCATTTTGAGTTGATTTTATTAAGTGGTGAGGTGGAAAGTAAAACTTTATCTTCTATATATGGACATATAGTTAGTTGTCTCTATAACAGTGGTTCTCAACCTTCCTAATGCCATGACTCTTTAATACAGCTCCTCATGCTATGGTGACCCCCAACCATAAAATTATTTTCGTTGCTACTTCATAATTGTAATTTTGCTACTGTTATGAATCGATCAACCCCTGTGAAAGGGTCGTTTGACCCACAAAGGGATCACAATCCACAGGTTGAGAACCATTGCTCTATACTATTTGACCCATTGTGTGGACTTGGTACTCTTGTTGAAAATCATTTGACCATAGATGAATTTGCTTATTACTCGGCTCTCATTTCTTTTCCATTGGTCCACACAATTTTGCTTACTATAACTATAGTAAGTTTTCAAACTGGATTGTTTTACTATTTTGAATCTATTCCATCCCTTGAAAACTTCAGTACTAGTAAATTAGTTTTTATCTCCATGGTCATTAAAAATATCTGTATTTATAAATGTTTTTACTGTCATTTATTTTTAGACCGAGATGAGGAAGAAATGAACAAACGAGATGACAAAAGAGATATTAACAGATATTGCAAGGAGAGACCTAAAGATAAGGTATTTATTGACTGAATGATAAATTCTTACTGAGTTATTCAGCATGTCTTGTATGATCTAGGCTCATTACACACAGTGCAGTCATGAAGTCACTAGTCCCTGTACGTCGCCACTACGGGAAGTTGAGTCATTTTGGTATTTCCCGCTGTGCCAAGTAAACTGTGTCTGTGTTCTTCCTCCCAGGGACTGCTCCAAATCAGCCTGTTTTAGCTGAAATGAGGCAACGATTTTTTTCAGCTCGTTGCTTTTATAGTGACATAGACAATGTTTCCCTTTACATGGGTTAAATATATTTATATATGAAATCTATTTCTGCATTCTTTTTAGGAAAAAGAAAAGAGTCAGATGGTCACAATTAATAGGGATCTGTTAATGGCTTTTGTTTATTTTGATCAAAGCCATTGTGGTTACCTGCTTGAAAAGGATTTGGAAGAAATACTGTATACTCTTGGACTGCATCTCTCTCGTGCTCAGGTAATGTATTTTATAATTAAAGAGTGAAAAAAATTTTAGTCACTATTTAAAGGAAAAGGAAACAATGTTATCTTTCTGAACTTTGTTGACTTACATTGAATGAAAGAAAGAATCACAGGACAATTTTAAATCACTGTAGTGATATCAGAATGATACAACCTTACGAAGCCAGAGTCATTCCTTATCTTTCCTTTCCGTACTCAAACTAAATCACTGTGTGAGTCTCTACATCAGTGGTCGCAACCTCCCTAATGCCCTGAACCTTTCATACAGTTCCTCATGCTGTGATCCCCAACTGTAAAATTATTTTCGTTGCTGCTTCATAACTATAATTTTGCTACTGTTGTTAATTAGAATGTAAGTATCTGATTGTGTAGTTTTATATTGTGAAATGTTTTTGTTTTCCAATGATCTTAGGCGACTCCTGTGAAAGAAAAGGTCATTCAACCTCCCCCCCCCCCCACGTTGCAAACCGCTGCTCTGCATTGTTATAATAATTCACGTTATTTAAACAACATAAAATTACTTTATGTACATATTGGTAACTTTTCTTTGGACATAAAACCTTAGAATAAATGAGATTTATTCTTTTTATAGCTGCATATTTTATGATTATATATTTAACATGATTGAATTAACAGATCTATTGGTGGCTGAAGTCATTTTGGTGGGGGGTTATGAAAAATTAACCTGAAGTAAACATTCTTTATATATTTTAATGCATATATACGTTCTACCCATGAAACTTTTCCCCCTAAATGCTACTTTAAATTTAATGAAAAGAAAAAGTGAAGACACTAACCTGATTTCTGTAAATGAATGGAAAGTATAGTCTTCCTTTGTGATCTCTTAGGTCACCTTAGGAAACCAAAGACATTCGGCAACATAATTTAAAAGCAGTTGCTATGAATATTCATATGTGAACAGTAGACAGGAGAAAATAAATAACATTAGGAGAGCCAAATATTTTTCATCTTTTTAATTTTTATATTTTGTTTTCAACTTAATTTTGTTTTGTTTGTTTGTATAACAGGTAAAGAAACTGCTTAATAAGGTAGTACTTCGTGAATCTTGTTTTTACCGGAAGTTAACAGACACCTCAAAAGATGAAGAAAACCATGAAGAATCTGAAGCATCACAAGAAGATATGCTAGGTTTGGATGTATTGTTTAACATCTTGCTTTGTTTAAGTATATTATTTAATAAAGAAAACAACTTAATAAAATACAATACCTTTTGTATATTACAGGAAATAGGTTGTTACTTCCAACACCAACAGTAAAACAGGAATCAAAGGATGTGGAAGAAAATGTTGGCCTCATTGTGTATAATGGTGCCATGGTGGATGTAGGAAGCCTCCTACAGAAATTAGAAAAGAGTGAAAAAGTAAGAGCTGAAGTAGAGCAGAAACTGCAGTTACTAGAAGAAAAAACGGGTAAGCAACGGGTAGCAGTGGATATGTTAGCGCCTTATAGGATCTACAAGGGGCCTTCAAACATTGCATGAGACAATTCTATTGTCTTAATTCCATTTGCTGTGAAGTGTTTGAAGCCTCTTTATATATGTAAGCCGCCTCATACACACATATGCTTTAGTTTTAGTCTAAGCATATATGTAGCTTTTGACCATTTTTGTTTTAGTTGTAAAATTACTTACCTTGAGGAGGATGAATCTTAGGCCCTCTTGTGTATTCTGAGGTGCCTGTAGGTTTTTCTATTCCATCCTTTTGAAGTTTCTTATAGTTTCACTCTTTTACCAGTACTATTTTTGTACCATAGGTCTCCAAACTTAATTTGGTCTGTTGCCTTATTTTCCGGGGGTGGGGGTAGGGTGGGTATTTCCCTATCACCACCCAGGCATTTATAGATTTTGTACTATAATCCAGGACAAAATGTAGGTCTATCTTCTTTTCCAACATCTCTGCGTAGTTCCAGCTATGCCCATCCCATCCCACCCCACCCTATTCCACCCACGGTAGCCTGTAAAAATAATCTAAAAATGTAACTGGTGTGGAAATGCTTAGTTGAAATTTAAATGAGTAGTGTTAGTATGCCTTACATAACCAGTAAAATAACCATTTAAAGAACTTTTACTAGCATAGATATTTTTTACTTCAGAATTAAATTGGAATTTTATGGTAGGCAAATGTGAATTTTAGAGTTTATTTTTATTTTTTTCAACAGATGAAGATGAAAAAGCCATATTAAACCTGGAGAATTCCAACAAAAATCTTACCGGTGAACTCAGAGACGTTAAAAAGGACCTTAGTCAGTTACAAGAAAATTTAAAGATTTCAGAAAACACGAATTTGCAATTCGAAAACCAGTTGAATAAGACAATCAGAAACTTATCTACCGTCATGGGTGAAATCCACACTGTCCTTAAGAAGGTTAGGAATTTTGTACTTTTAATGTTTCTATAGGTTTAGTCCTTAATTTAATTTGTGGCGTTTCGTTGTGTTTTAAAATTATGACAGGCTAGTTTTCTTAGGCATTATATCCTTCATGTGGTTAATCTTAAATGATTCCCAAAAGATGGTGTTTTCCTCTAGCTTAGTGGCAGTGTCAACCTGGTTTGTATGTTGCAGAGAATTCCTTTAGTGGCTATCAAAATTAACTTTTTTAGTGTTCTGTCATTAGAAAAAAATCAGTGGCTCATTGTCATCTAATTTAGGATCTTGTACATTGTGGGTTGCACTTGGAACAGAAAGAAAATATAACCACAGTGCATGCACTATACTACTTTCACTTTTCAGAACTAGTGATTTTTCAGGGTTAATGGCTTTCTAGAATACACAAAGCTAAGCTATGTAAAATTTGCAAAATATCTTTTATAATTTCTTCCAGGGTCCATATTTTTATAGACATTTAAGTTAGATTGAAGACTTTCTAATAAAACGTCACTTTTCCTTTTATTATTTTTTAGGATAATTTGAAGAATGAAGATAAAGATCAGAAATCCAAAGAGAATGGTGCAAGTGTATGATAAACTATGTCAGTCACAAGGAATTGTGTTTAAATATGTAATATATAAAATCATGATACAAGAATGTTTGAAAGTGATGCATGTTCAATTTTAGTAGTATAAATATTTTAGTTCAAAGATGTATAAAGTTTTTGAATGTGAGTCTCTGCTTTTGAAAATTGCCTGTAATTCTTAGCATTCAAATTATTAAACACTCCTTGAGTGAAATAATTTTGCATTGCAAAATGTTTTAGGATGAACTTTGTTATAGTTTTAATCCCAATAAAGTTCGTCAGTTTACTTTACAATAGTATTTAATTACCAAATGTCTTTCTTTTATTAAGATGTCTAGAAAATTTTTATTTATAGAATCATAGTTTCTTTTTTATCTTTTAAAAATCTCATTGTAAATGTCTAAATAGCATGCTGTTTAAGTTTTGTAAGCTTTTTGAACTAGGTTTTTTTTTTACTATTCATTCAAATTCATTACATAAACAAAGAAAGTAATTCATGACATAAACTAAGAAAGCAATAGACAACTACCATTATTGTATATATTAAGCATTACAAAAATAAGTCCTGGTGTTATTATAAATGTTATTGCTTTAAGTTGTTATACTTTCCCAGAGTAGCCCCTGTAGTACTGAAATTTGGAAGGTTTCAATTTTCAAAGCAGTGTTTCAATTGTACGGTTAATTATCAAGCCAATAGGTGTCAGTATGATGCCTTAAATCAGTGGTTCTCAACCTTCCTCATGGTGTGACCCTGTAATACAAGTCTCTCATGTTTAGGTGACCCCGCAGCCATAAAATTATTTTCTTTGCTACTTCATAACTTTAATTTTGCTACTGTTAGGAATCGGTGGTTCCTGTGAAAGGGTCATTTGACACACACACGCGCACACACACCCCAAAGGGGTCTTGACCCACAGGTTGAGAACTGCTGCCTTAAATTAAGCCTTCCTAATTAAAAGTAAGCGTTTTTATTAGTCTTCAGAACTTTTGTGAATGCTGAGAAACTTGGTTGACTGCTCAGTGAAAAAGAGTAGAGTAGGTGATCTATTCTAAAACAGTGCTTTTAACCATGGAAGAATTGACCACTGGGGGACCTTTGGCAGTGATGGGGGGCTACCTTTGCAGAACCTTGGTGCTACTATGGAATCGATGTGGGCTGCTAATCGTGAGACTGACCGTTCAAACCCACTAGCCAGTTCACGGGAGAGAGGAAGCCACCTGTTCCTGTAAGATTTATAAACCCTCTGTCTCCACAGTCGCTGTGAGTCAAGAGTGATTCAGAGGCATTAGGGTTGGTCTTTTGGTGTAGAGGCACGTTCAGTTTTTGCAGATAGGTGAGTTATATTGGTAAATATTGATTGAAAGTAGGACAGCTCCCAGCAGCAACAAATAATTATCCTAGCCAGTGTGTTGAGAAACCCTGCTCTAAAGAAATGTAGGGTTAAATAGCATGTCTTTAAACTGCAAAATAAAACTGGTTGAAAAGTTAAGTTGCTATTTTAGTCTATGATTCGTTCTGGTTTGGGTTTTCTTTTGTTGTGTTTTCAATGAACCGGAATGTTGTTACCCTATAATAAAACTACATACTATTTTAGGGTTTATTTCATTCTATTTTACTTTATTTATTTTGTTAGAGTAAATAGCTGCATGTTTTGTATAGGTGAAATATAAGGATGATATAAAAGCCATGTTAAACATGACTTCAGTAAGGTCCACATAGCTCTTACTGAGAAATAGATGACTCTTGTTTGAAGCTAATGCTTGTTTTAAGATGGCTTGTACAAAGTAAGTAAGTCAGAAAACTGAATAGTTCATGATAATACTGTTCTTGTATAAATGCACTTCCATTTTTGAGGTGAAGTAGGATATTACAGGGAAGTTGGAAAGTGTTTTTCTGGAATGAAAGCCTCTAAGATAAACCTACACTGCCATCGAGTTGATGCCAACTCACCAGTCGATTCTATGTATGGTTTCCAAAGCTGTGAGTCTTTACAGGAGCAGAAATCTGTCCAGCAGAGTGGCTGGTAGGTTTGGATTACCCAGTCTTGAATTTAAGAGTCTAACACTCACCCAGCGGTGCCATCAAAATATGTTTCTGACAAAGTGTGATTTTCAATGAAAAGGCTGATTATAAAGACCTAAAACATTTTGTTTAAAGTTCATTGGAAATAGAAAATAAGATGAGGATAACGGGGTTTGGGGAAAGACAATTTACATATACAAAACTTGGTTTTTGTTTAAGAGTAAAGGAGGGAAAGGAAACCTGTTTTTGCCCTTTTAAGCCACTTTTGGTAATTATTCAAAAGTAAAAATAGTTTAGTGCTTTATCATATGACATTGACCAGGCCAAAGAAATGAATTGACTAATAAGTTAGTCTACTTACATAACAAATAGATCTCAGATGAATGTAAACATTTTAATTTTAGCCTTTTCATATTGGGGTTGCCAATTTTTACTTACTGTTGTTTGATAATGGTTGGTGTGAGTTGGAATTGACTCACCAGTGAGTTTGAGTTTAATTCTTGGTTTAAGTTGTAAGATAAAAGCAATTTCAGAATTTAGTATTTCTTTTTTAATTAAGCCTAAACTTAGGAAGTTAGCTTTTTCTGGCAAAAGTAACCATTTAAAAACTCTTTCAAGAGGGTTACAGTAACATACTGCTTAGGTTAGACAATTACCAAAATTGGTTGATAGGAGTCAGTGTTCAGAGCGTGTAGAATGCTCTCATTTAGCCTGTGTGTATCCCTTTAAGAACACTTGAGGCCGTCTTTTACCCTAGCAGTCCTAAAACTTTATCATAAAGCCATATAGATTGCATGAATTGCTAGATATACCGATGAAGAAAAACAACTTAGTCCTATTATAAAATGGGTTTATCCCGTAAAGCAGGGGTCCTCAAGCTTTTTAAACAGGGGGCCAGTTCACTATCCCTCAGACCTGTTGGAGGGCTGGATTATTGAAAAACAAAACTATGAACAAATTCCTATGCACACTGCACATATCTTTTTTTTGGGGGGTGGGGAAAATCCACTTACTCCCTATTTAGAAAATGTAGGGGGAGGTAAGTATTTATCTTGGGTATCAAATCTAAGAGTCCCAAGTGTGGGCAGTCAGGCGCCCAGGAGCCTCACTCTGGGCCCATTCAGCCACGAGTACGTGGTGCATGGAAAGCAGGCCCAGAAGGTTCTCCTGTGCCACGCACACTAAAGGACAGGCACAGAGCTCCCAGAAGTCGGAGGTTCTGAGAGGAGGATGAAGGGGTTGAGAAGGAGAGGGTGGGGCATGAGGGTTTAGGTAGGCAGGAGGGACTTGAACACTTGAATGTGCAAGAGGGGAGGTTCTTTCTTCAGGAAGGCTGACCACATGGGCCTGCACGTGTCCAAGAAGGCCAACCTCCGATGGGGAGCAGCACATGGAAGGAGGAGCGCCGTCCCAGGGATCTGAAGAGGTCACCTTCGACCTTGCAGGAATTCCTGTGCAGCCAGAGCGAGTCCTGGTAGAAGCACAGATCCGCTGGGCGCACAGCCGTCCGCTGGTAGAAGTAAGCACAGGATGGCCAATAGTCTCTGAAAAACAAAGTGCAGTCCATTCGTCCCAACGAAGCGTTTGGGGTTTTTCCAGCATAAGTTCATCACCCAGATGTGAAGGGAGATGCTGAGGGCAAAGTAAACCACTGTCAGGAGGATGGTGTCTTTGAACTTGTGGAACAGGAGGTTGACCAGCCCCGCCTGGAAGACGAAGGTGTTGAAGAACATGAGGCAGACGATGCTTATGTTGAGAATTGCGACATCCTGTTGGATGAAGAGGACGAGCTGGATGACCGGAGCTATTGGGAGGGGCTCCGAGAAGGAATTGACGAAGAGGTCATAGGTCAGCAGTAGGCACTGCAGCGAGCACCAGACTGTAGTTAATGGTCTGGAGCATCTTCCTTCTGCTCTCTTGAGCCTCCAGGGGCACATTCCAGTTTTCCAGAAACAGCACCTGGCTCTAGCCCACACAGAAGAAGAGTCCTGCAGTGGAATCGGCTGTTTCGCTTACTCTAAGGCAAGGATCTCAAAGAGCCATCCTCCGTTGTCATGGGCACACCTTCCTGAACTCAGGAGACCGGGTTCCAATGCCGGAAGTGCCTGGAGGATGTGGGCTCTGTGTCGCCATTCTGCCTACAGCTTTAGCTCCCTGCTTTATGCTTGGAAAGTCGCTGTCCTGGGCCACCCTGCCCCAGGACTCCCGATCGTTGTCGCCTGCTGACTAGAGCCTCCTGTCCTGTGGGGCAGCCCCGGCCCCAAGCTTCACACTGGCCGGAACCTTTCCGTACAGGCCTGACACGTCACCTCTGGAACCTGGGCTAGGAGTTAGAATAAGGTGACCAGACGCCCCGCTTTTGGCGGACAGTCCTGATTTTGAACAATTTGTCCTGCGTCCGTGGCGTTTTTTTAAAAGTCCCGATTTTTTGAAAGAATGCCCGACGAGCTAGGGAACGGCGGGAGAATGGGAAGGGAATATTGACTATACATAATACATAACACCATTCAAACAGCTGCTGATTTGTTGCCCGTAGATGTGGAAAATGTTATTAAATATATTCTTATTTCTATATATACACTGCGCGTTGAAATGCTTAAAGAATTTTGTGAAGCTGTGGAAGTTGATATCAGAAATACTTGGATACAGTAAAACGCACTGGTGAGCTCTTTTGGCAGCTGTCGAAAGAATTTTGAAAATATACGATCCTTTGAAATCCTAATTTCTATCACAGGATAAATGTCCTAGAATTTTAGAAGAGTTTTTTGAAAAAGAATCTTCAAAAATTTTGTACATAATTAAGCATCTCTTTTCTATAAAACTTATTGAAGGTGACAAAATTTCGGTAATCGAAGTAGCAAATGAAGTTAATGTAAAATTTCAGTGTCGAGAGTGGTTACAAAATAGTTTTCTTCCGTTAACTATCCATAATAGTATAAGCCAGCTAGAAGTTCGTGCAGATATCATGAATCACGTTAAAAAGTTATATAGTAACTGCATAGATTATCTAAAAGAGTGGACGGTACATTACAATGATATTGAACATTTTCATTGGGTTACATTAAAACAAGAACTTAATTGGAATGTTGTGCAAAAATCATTTGATCATATTACTTAAAATTTCCCATATAGTAATATTTCCAAGAATCATCTCTTTAATGAGGTATCTTTAATATTGATAAGGAAAAGGTTAAATCTTGGGCATCAGCAAAAAACACAATAGAGAACAAATGGCTAGAAATGTTCCATCATTTTGGAACAAACCATGTTCCATACAATAATGCACTAAAAATTGTGGAATATACGCTGTCCTTACCAGGAACTAATGCTGCAACTGAACGCGTTTTTTCTACAGTAAAGTGTGGACATTAGAAAAATCACAAGTGTTGAGATTTTGAAAGCCATTTTATGTGTGGAATATCATTTAACAAATTATTGTGAAATTTTTCATGACCTTTTAAATGACAGCAATCTTCTAAAAAATTCACTCAAATGAGAAATATGCCAAATAAAATAATACTATACATAATTTTAGTGTATTATATTTGTAAATTGTACTTACGTTGAAATTTTAAAATATATATTACAATACTATTTTTGCGTTCTATGAAAATTTTGTTGTTCCATATAGACCAAATATTTCATCAAGAACCCCCACCACCCGCCCTAGTCAATGGCGTCCCGCTTTACCAATGTTAAAATCTAGTCACCTCACCGTAGGTGGGAAATGCCGGCAGAGGGAAAGGAACGGGCCAGGGAAAGGCGAGGACACCTTGGGGTGCTTGCCTGAGGAGACACGGTTCTTGGACTTCATTTCCCAGGCGGCCTAGCATTTGTCTTATTTTCAAGTAAAAAAAAAACCACGGGGTGAAAACACTCGCAGGTCCGATAAATGACCTCGGAGGGCCGCATGTGGCCCGCGGGCCCCTGCCGTAAGTAACAAGAGTAGAAGAGAGTGCTCCCGCTCTTATGCTGGTGAAATTGGTTATCGACAGTCATGGGGCAGTAGAACTACTTGGACTTGGTACAAATAATGTCAGCATCTTTATTGATAAAATTTTGCTTCAGAATCTAACAATACATGTATATAAAGCTGTATTTTAGAGAAGCGTAAACTAGCCCTTATCCTTCTGAAAGTATTTAGAAAGGCAAAGCAATTAAATACAAATTTTGAAGCTATTATAAAAAACTAATGTTACAGGATATGTTTCAGAATATTTGGAGTATATTCAAGGAAAAAGGCTCTATAGAACCAAAATTAACTAACAACTCATTAACATTGCTTAGTAGACTAGAAACATTTTACATGTGACTTATTAGCCTAGTAACTGATGGCAATTTTTCTTGTTTTATGTTTTTAAGTAGTTTCAACTCCCCTCAATTAGTAGTCTCAAGGAATTCCAAATCATGGTGGCTTAATTACAGACAAGCTAGCCAGGGCTGCTCTTATCTCACCTTTCATGTGTTATAGGGGAGAGACCTAAATCACTCACTCGGTTGTCAATGTAATTTCTTGGAAGAAGTAATCTAGATGTAAGAACACAGAAAATAGAAAATAAAAAAATAAAACAAACACAAAATACATGTAAAACCTAATGGGATTTGGACTAGACTGAAGATGGATAGGTTTATTAGAATGTATATTAAATTCATTAGTGATATACCATGTATATCCATGCCCACAAGGAATTTAGCACCACCAAAACATTTGGTGAAAACAAGTAGCTCCATTGGTAAATAGCAAATATGTTCTCCTTGCGGTGCCTACATGGAATTGTTGGCAGTTCCAGCAGGAAAAACTCATGCTTTAGTGGTTGGCTGAGTTTAGGCTAACCTTCATGAATTCTCTCTAATCTGGGTTATACTGGTCCCTGAGAGAGAGTTCATTGGCTGCTCAGAACCTCAGTTTCATTAGCTACGTAGGTATTTGAATACTGGTTCTAGTTCATCAAAAACACTGCAGTAGGGTTCCAGATGTGGGGATGGAGATGTTTCCAGGCATTTCTGGCAGTCGATAACATACAAGGAACACCCACGACCCTAGTACCCTTTGTGTTACTCTTCGAGCTCAGCTTGCTCTTTTCTCAGCATGAATTTGCTGTCCACAAGTTAACTTTGAGGTTATCTTGTTTAAAGATGTGGGTTTGGTCTGGTTCTATTGATCCTAGAGGTTCAGAAAGGAAAGAGGGTGTCCTAGGGTACAAAAGGAATCCACTGATTTTAGGCAAAAGATTGATGCTGTGCACACTAGTTAGAAGCACGTAAAGTTGTCTTTTCCTCTGGACTTGTCTTGTGCAGCACATTGTTTAGTTTGACAGCAGTGCCGTTGAACCTGTGGATTCTAGGAAAGAAATTTAGTTCTCTTCTTATAATTTTGTATTTAGATGATTATACAAATTAAGATTTAAGTATCTATAAAATGTCTTTGTTAAGTTCAGCTTGATTAAATGGTGAAGTGTTTTAGGAACCATTATTTAGAGATTTCACTTCATTTTATTTTGTTAAAGAGTGTATTTTAAGTAAAACCTGTCCAAATCAGGAAACTTTTGTAGTAGAATGCCAATAGTAATTATGTCAAGACACCTGGTATAAACGACAACTGTCTTAGGCAAACTGGAAAATAGGATTATTGCCTATTTCTTATTCTCCTGGCAAGTATTACTGACTGCTTTACCAGGTCATCGGTTAAAAACAATCCTCAGGTTTATACACAAATGAACATTTAGTTTAGAGTCCCAGATTGCTTTTGACCATAAATTATATACTGTTTTTCATGTGAGGTTAGAGGGCATATTACATCAGATAGTATGATAGTATATTACTTAAGCCATTGAGTCACCCCTTATTTGAGCCTCATTACTGTTGGAATCTGACTGTGATTATTATGCCCAAACTAAGTAATGATTTCCAAACTGGTGTGGCTTGTTAAAACAGATAGCTGGAATCAACTTGAATAAAATCTATGGTTGAGGCCTAAACATTTTATATATCTAATAAATTCCCAGGTGGTGAAGCTCCTGCTGCAGCTGATCTCAGAACTACATGTTAGAACCTTCTTCCGGAGTGTAGGTTTCCATACTTTAAAATGTGATAGAAAACAGAAGAGGAGTAACACTTGGTTTGAGAACCATAACTTAGAAGAAAAATTATCTCTGAAAAATTGTATCTTTTCTGTATAGTTATTTTCTATTTTTACATCATTTTTTGTGAAGCTTTACATTGTGAAATATAATGTAATATGGAGCTTTGTGTATTTGGCCAGGATGTTTACCATCATCTGTGGGGTAGGTGACAATTAGTATACTCAAATACGTGGAGACTTCCACAACTCCATGGGAAAATAAAAGGTAAAGATTATAAATAAAAATTTATAAACTTTATTTCTCAAAATAGATTCTAATCAAGTATATGACCCTTGTGTACATGATAACAGCCATTTAGTTCATCCCTTAAGACTTGAAGAACCTAGGAACCATTTTAGTGAAGTCTTTTTTGTATTACATTGAAGTAAAATAGGTGTCCTTTAAAGATTTTTTTTAAGAATAGGAAACATACATTTGAAGGGGCCAAATCAGGATTACAAGGTGAATGCTTTAAGGTATCCCATCAAAACAGTCACGGAATTGGCCTCGTTTGATGAGAGGAATGAGCAGAAGCATTGTGGAGGTGGACTCTTAGGAAGCTTTCCCTGGCATTTTTGTGCTAAAGCAGTGGCTCTCAACCTGTGGATCGCAACCCCTTTGGGGGTCGAACCACCCTTTCACAGGGATAGCCCGATTCATAAAAGTAGCAAAATCACAGTGATGAAGTAGCAATGAAAATAATTTTATGGTTGGGGGTCACCACAACATGAGGAAGTGTACTAAAGGGTCGCAGCATTAGGAAGGTTGAGAACCACTATGCTAAAAGCCTGGTTAACTAAAAAAAAAAAAAAATCAGAATAAGCAGATGTTATCATCTATGGTCCCCCAGAAAGTAAAGGAGCAAAATGCCATGAGCACCACTCTAAAACATGTGACCAGGAGTTTTGTTGGCGTTTGCTTTGAGTGGGCCATCTCCACCTCTTGGTACAGCCATGTTTTGACTGATTGTACAGTAGTAACTTAATTGTTGGATGGCTCTAAGCTAGAACTTTGGACTACTTGAACAGCAAACTTGGAGGGGAAAAAAATCTGCTGTACTCCTAACTTTGTTTATAGGGAACTAGAAATCCATCTGGAAAAAACCTGCACTGGCCAAGAGTGAGTCACCTACAAAAGGGTGATCCTTCAGTCTAAGCACCCCTCTCACTCAGATAACATGAGCCCTTGTGTTAGTGCATTAAAACATTTGACATTTTGGGGGGTGTATTATGCTTTATTTGCATAAATTATAATTTTGTTTTTTTATTTACTGTGTTTTGATATTTAATGTAGTGTATATTGATGTTTTGAGGGTATTCCCACAACCTAGAACTGTTTGTGTTAAAATCCTAGAAAAATTATAAGCGTCATTTTGGGGCCTCAGAAACAATTGTTTAATTTTCCATTGTTTCTTATGGGAAAATATGTTCAGTTCTTGAACTTTTCTGTTTTCAAACAGGAATTTGGTACAAAGTGAGTTTGGTTCAAAGTGTCACTGTATTTTGTCTTCGTGATCATACTGGTAAAGCCATGTTTTCATTTGTTAGGATTCTGCAGAGGGAAAAGCAGATTGACCCCACACTTTTAAGATTTCCGTTGAAATCTCTTTTGTCTGCAGCTGATCTGGGTGTGACAGTTTGGCACCCATCAAGGAAGAAATTTGTTCAAATGTCGTATTTCCATCAGAGTTGTGTGAGCTGAAGCAATTGAAAAAGTCTTCGGTGTTGACTCTTATTTGTGGTGTCAGTTGTTGGTCCACTCCAATTATGACATGAAAAAAAAGATTGTTTCCTTCCGAATTGTGTGGTTGGTTGATGTGGGCTTCACTTCAATGCTATCTTGTCCCTTAAAATGAGTTGACAATTTGTAAACCGCTCATTTCTTTGGTGCATTTTCCCCATGAACTTTTGGCTAGGCATCAGTGCTCTCAATAGTCAACCTAATTTTCACCATAAACTTGATGTTTGTTCTTCCTTCAATCTTAGTAAAATTCATACTACTCTGATTGGGGATCGCCTCAAACTGATGTCTTAACACTTTTTAATGCCTCAAACTGGATCCTGTCCAGACATGTTATAAAAAGTTGCGTACGTTTGTTTTGGTTAACCTCCCCTACACATTTTTTTTAATCTGTAATTTTTTCTTAACATGAACTTTTTGAAGACCATTGTAATTAGTTTGTGACGGTGATTAAGTGTTTGGTTGTTAGAACTGGTAGAGGATGGCGGCTGGGAGCTTTTCAAGTGGCGAGGGCTAGAACACAGAGTAGGTTGCTGAGCTGAAGAAGTTGTGGCCAGTAAGGGTGAGAGTCACCTACAGGCAGCAAAGCCTTGATAGGGAAGAAGGCAAGTCAAGGGCAAGGTAAGGATTGGAGGGAAACAGGAAGATGGTCTGTTGAAGAGACGGACGTTGTGAATACAGGAGTTCCATTCCAGTTGCGTTAGGGATCCTTAACCCAAAGAAAACCCAAACTCACTGCCAGGAAGTTAGTGCTGGCTCAAAGTGAGTCCTGTCTCCCCCGCCCCGCCCCCCCCCTTGGGCTTCCCAGACTGGTTAGGGGCAGTACTGGAAAGAAAGCCTGGTCGCTTTCCTTTAGAGCAGTTAGTGGCTTTGAACTTCCAATCATGTGGATCTAGACAGACCCAACTATAACCACTACCTTGGCACGTATTAAGCATCTACCTGAATCGTTAAGGGTTGTAAACTCAGGTAGTGACTTCCTCTGATTAACTGAAAGGCAACTTCTCTCTGTGAGGCAAAGGTGTGATGGGAGCTTCCAGAACCAGTTTAAACTGGCCAGCAGGAATTGCTCTGAACAGGCAAGAAACCTAGTTCGGCTGAGATGTTGCTCCTTTGAGTTATAAAAACTGCTTCTGTATACATTGAGGCTTTGGATCGCCGAACTAGTTTATTTCTTTGTTAAGGCATGAACATAGATTTAACTCTTGGTGGCTTGATACCTCCTTTAGTCTAGGTGAAGAGCATCGAAGGAAACAAGCCCAGAGATAAAAGCCATGATCCTAAAGCTTTCTCTAGCAGCCCTCTCTCTCGTCAGTAAACTCAAGACTACCAGAGCCAATGGTTTTAAAAGGGCTTGAAAAAAACAAAACCGTTTTATTAGCACTGTATCCACATGGCATACAATTCAACAATTATCACCACATTCCATTTTAGAACGTTTCTTCCTTGTACTCAGTTATTCATGTATTTTTCTAATTGTGGCGATGTACACAAAACATTCTCTCAAGTCCCTAACTTCTCCATGTATCATTCAGTGTCATTGATGACTTTTTGTTGTACAACCAGTATTGATCACCTTTTCCAAGTTATTCCACCACCATTAAAATACTCAGTGTCCCCTAAGTAAAACTTCTTTCTCCTTTACTCATGGCAACCATTAGTCAGTGGTTCTCCCTCTTCCTAATGCCACGACCCTCTACAGTTCATGTTGTCATAACCCCTCAATCATAAAATTATTTTCGTTGCTACATTATTAATTTTTCTACTGTTATGAATCTGGCAGCCCTTAAGAAAGGATTGTTAGACACTCCCCCCCAAAGGGGTCGCAACCCACAGGTTGAGAACTGCTGCATTTGTCCATGGTAACAGTGCCTCTAGTTCTGTCCCCCATAATGCTATGGGTCAGTGAGGGAATGTAGTGTCTCGTGGTGGGACCGGCCCCATCGCCCTCTGCATGGGCTCCTCTGAGCAGGGATATCATCCCCAGGGCTTGCTGGGACAAGAGATCTCTCTCCCGCCATCACTCTCTCCTCCCTCTTCCTCTCTCCCACTCTCTCAAATCTTACTGTAAGACTTCCTTGGTTAACTAGGTGTGGCTCATTCTTCCAATCTACACCCGTTCCCCCATATTTTCTGTCTTAAATGAATATTGTAAAAATACTACAAAAGGCCTGGTGGCACAAGATTTGAACCCACCAGCAATCTCTCAGGAGAAGCAAAAATCCCATGAAGATTACAGCCTTGGAAACCAAATTCTGTGGAATCCTCCTCTGTCCCATAGGGATGCCATGAGTCAGAAACAGCTTAGCTGCTAACCTGAAATGTTGGACGTGAAGTCCACAGAGAAGCCCCTCCGAAGAAGACCTGGCAAGTTGCTTGAAAGAAGCCAGCTATTGAAAACTATTGATCATGGTTCCAGTTTGGCACACATGTGTAGCTATCAACATAGGCAGCAGCTAGTTGGCTTTTTACTAACCCTTTTAAAGTTTTAACATATTTTGGAGTCTACACTTAGATCAGCAGTTCTCCAGCTGTGGGTGGAGACCCCTTTGGAGGTGGAAGGACCCTTTCACGGGGTTGTCCGATTCATAGCAGTAGCAAAATGACAGTGATGAAGTAGCAATGAAAATAATATTATGGTTGGGGGGGAGGGGTCACCACCACATGAGAGCTGTCTGTAAGGGTCGCAGCCTGAGGAAGGTGGAGAGCCACTGAGTTAGAGAATCATAGCCCTACTTCAGTCATTTGACCCAGGGCATTGTTTATACACTATCTTGAAAGCAGATGGCTTTCTAGTCAACAGTTTTTAGGACCCATGTGCTATTGCAGTTTCATTGTTAACATCTGGTGAGGTAGCTGCCTCTGATGTGTGTCTGGTTTCTCAAATCTGGGGGATTAACTAACTTTAAAATTGCATAATTTTTAATTTAAAAATTGGGGGTTTTAAAAATGCTTTGAAAATTCTCATTTTTAGTTTGAAGAGCTTTGCCTTAAAGTTCTGCATTACTAAATCAGGTATAGAGCTTATCTTTGGTATCATGTATATGTAGTTCCAACAATAGTTCTTAACTCTGTTCAAGTAGATTTCATGAAGCTTAGGGGACAAATGTGAGTTTGCAGGCTCATTCTTAATTTTCAAATTTAATATAAACATTCATTTTGGACTTAGTATGCTATGACAAGTTCTCATTTTTGATAGGTGCCCATAAGTTGGTCCCGACTTAGAGTCCATGTACAACAGGACAAAACCACCTGTCCTGTGCCATCTTCGTGGTGGGTCATCCGATGTTTAAGCCAAACTCACCTCCGCAAGCGTTGGTTGTATAAGAGTGTAGTCAGTCTATAAGCAATGAAAACTTGAATATGTTGACATCACAACTAAATACCATTAAATTTTCTAATCAATAAACACAGAATAACCTAACATTCAGTGAAGTCATCTTTAATATCTTTCAGTAATTTTTTTAGTTTTCAGTATATAAGTCTTTTCACATTCCTGGTTAAAGTTGTTCTTAGGTCTTTCAGGCTTTTAAATATGATTGTGAATGGAATTATTTTCATAGATATGTGTTTGTTTCAGAATGCTAATTGCTAATGTATAGAAACTTAATGGCTTTATGCATGTTGAGCTTGTACCCTCATACTTTACTGAAGTTGTTTGTTATCTGTAAGGGCTTTTTTGTGGATTCTTTGGAGTTTTCTAAATGTATGATCACATCACCTGTAAAAACATGTTTTTACTTCTTTTCCAGTATGCTTCTTTTTGTCGCCTCATTGCTCTGGCTAGAACTTCTAGTGTGATATTCATTAGCACAGGAGGCTTCTTAGCTTGTTCCTGATCGTAAGGGGAAGGTTCTCATGGACTTTCTACATTGACTATGTTGCTCGGTGTATGAGTTTCATAAATGTCCCTTATCAAATTGAATAATTTCCCTTTTACTCCTTGTTGTTGAGTGTTTTTCTCTGCAGTGAGGGAGATGGTTGTGTAGTTCTTTCCCTTTATTCTATTAATGTTGTGTATTACAAATAGATTGATTTGCACCGTTACATTCTTGAATAAACCCTAATTGATAATATAATCCTTTTAATAAGCCTTTGGATTCAGCATGCTAATATGTTGTTGAGGATTTTTGGATCTATATTCTTCAGAGAGATGTATCTGTTTGTTGTTGGTATCAGAGTCCTGGCAGCCTCATGGAATTAATTAGAAAGGATTCCCTCCTGTTTTGGGGAGTACTGGAGTTACTTCTATAAATGTTGATAGAGTTTCCCAGCAAAGCCATCTGGTCCAAGACTTTTCATTTTGGGGAGACTTTTTATTACTGATTTTTTTTTTAAGTTTGTTGAGTTTGATGAGATGCTTGAGTAAATATAGTTTATGTGTTTCTAAGAATTTGCCTATTTCATCTAGGTTATCTAATTCTTTAGTCCATAGTTGTTTGTATTATTCTTTAATAATCTTGTATTTCTGTAGAGTCAGTTGTAATGTCCCAGCTTTCATATTTGATGTGAGAGATAACCATCTCCTCTCTCTAGCTAAAAAGCTTTGTCAATTTTATTAATCTATTTCATTTACCTCTGCTCTGGCCTTTGTTATTTCCTTTCCTTCTGGTAGCTTTCAACTTGGTTTATCCTTCCTGTCTTAGTTCCTGAACTTAAACAGTTAATGATTTGTGATCTTTTTTGATGTAGTGGTTCCCTCTATAAATTTCTGTTACTGCTTTTGCTACATCCCGTTTGGGGTTTTGTGCTTCTGTTTGTTGATTTCTGTTTTGACCCACTGATTATTGAATAGTATATGTAATTTCCACTTGCGTATTTTCCAGTTTTCCTTATATTAATAATTTCTCATTTCATTCCCTTGTGGATAGAGAAGATACTATGTATAATGTAAGTTTTTAAAATTTGAGACTTGCTTTGTGACCTAACATGGTCTGGCCTGGAGAATGATGTTGTGCACTGAAGAAGAATGTAGTTTGTGCCATGTTTGAACAGTGTTTATGTATATGCCTGTTAGGTAAAATTGGTTTGTACTCTTGACAATATTCTAAAGATAAGAAAATGCAACTTATAAAAATGCTTCCTTTGTGTCCCCAGATAAATAGTAAGGGTTCAGTGTTTCTCATCTGGCCACAATTGGCCTCAGGTGCACTTCCTACTTAAGTATGCATGTGTGCTTTTAGCCACCTTGACGCTCCAGCAGGTAAAGAGCAGAATCTACTTTTAATGAGTAATAGATTAATAATTAAAGGATATTCATTTTCTTTCCTGCAACATAAATATTTAAAGGAAAGCCTGCCTTGAACCATTCTTCCTTCCTATGCTTAATGCATAAAGAATACTAGCCTAGGGCTGCACTTAGGCCATTTCCCAAATCCATCTGTTACTGATTGCAGCGTGTTATTACCAGCTTCAGGAGGTGGCTGTTTAACCTTTGAGGTGCTGTTTCTGGAAGAAAACCAGCCTACCAACCATCACTCTAAGAATGTAAATTTGGATTGAGCATCATGCCATTCTTTCTAAACAAAACCTTTATTTCCATAGTTAGCTTGCTTCTTTGCCCAGTCTTCAACATGTTATTTAGCACTTGGTTGCCTAAGCGCCCCCAGTATCCTGCAGCTGGAAGACCACCTTCTCTACAAATTTCTTCCTTCCCCCAGACCATTAGTACTCTAATGGCACTCTTGTCTTACGTTATTAAGGAATTGTTATAAATACATGACTACCTAAAGATTCCTATTTAAAAGACCGGAAACAAATTGCTATTTCCTGTAAGGCAGTTTTTTAAATGTCCTTGTGTAAAGCAAGGGTTTTGAAGAAATGAATACCTATATACCTATATCCAAAATGATCATCAAGCATGTCCAGTTGCCTACCGATTGGTCTTGGGTCCCCAATGTGCACTCCCCCTCATTCACAATGATTTGATTTTTCTTTGATGCCTGATACCTGATCCCTTCGACACCTCATGATCACACAGACTGGTGTGCTTCTTCCATGTGAGCTTTGTTGCTTCTCAGCTAGATGGCCATTTGTTTACCTTTAAGCCTTTAAGACCCTAAATGCTATATCTTTCTCTCTCTCTCTCTCTTTTTTTTTTTTGCTATATCTTTTGATAGCAGGCACCATCAGCTTTCTCCACCACATTTGCTTATGCATCCATTTGTCTTCAGCGATCTTGTCAGGAAGGTGAGCACACAATTATATGAGTTTTTGTTCTTTGATGCCTGATAACTAATCCCTTCCACACCTCGTGATCACACAGGCTGGTGTGCTTCTTCCATATGGGCTTTGTTGCTTCTGAGCTAGATGGCCGCTTGTATACCTTCAAGGCTTGATGGGCCAAGATGTGCTCCACTCTCTCTTCCTTCCTCTTCATTTGTTCTCATGTGCTCTGATCAGACATGTCCCTCTCCCTGAGCTGCAGCTTCAGTGCTGTCCTCTTAGGTAAATTCTTCTGGAGGGAGGGGCAGGTGTCCACATAGTTGGGATTGGGGCCGGCCCCTCAGACCTCCTCACCTCCCATTTTCAAAGGCATTATTTGGTATGTATCTATTACAAATTACCTGGAACAAATTATTAGTGTGTAAATTAACTTGTTTTCCCATAGGTAGCCATATTTTTTCAAGTCAAGGTGAAGATTCTTATACTTGAGTAAAGTACCTTCAAAACTCACTGCCATAGAGTTGATTCTAACTCATAATGACCTAGTAGAGCAAGATAGAACTGCCCTTTTGGGCTTCTAAAATTGTAATATTTTATCCCAATAAGTGGTTTTGAACTTACCTTGTGATTAGTAGCCCAACTTGCAACCCGTTGCTCCATCAGAGTTCCCTTCCACCAAAACTATGCTCCCTCAAATGAATTTTATTTTTTCTTGACTTACAGAAATAATGCATGAGTTGTGTTCCATCAATTTAATATAATATCTACATAGTTAATTTCTAATGATTACCTTACTGCAAAAAGCCAAAACAATGCTCTTCTCAATGGCTATATATCCAAGATTCAATTGACAAATTAAAGCGGGAAGATGAGTAAGAATAAAGTTGAGATAAAATATATAATTCTGGCCAAATATATATATAATTCTGTCAAGATACATATTCAAGATAGGCATAAGTAATGATAAAACTTTACTTTGTAAAATCTCATTTTACATTTTGTAATCTTATTACACTATTACTAACCCAATCTTTAAACCAAATCATGGTTCATTCACCTTTTTGGTTACATGATAGGGCTTCTCCACCCCCAATTTTCAAGTGTGAACACTGAGGCAAAGAGCTGGAAGAATTTGCCTCAGGTGGTCACATGTACATTGGACAACTGTGTACCTGCAATACTAGACAACAACTGCCTGAAGTCTGTCCACCCGCACTTCATAGCATAAAGGGGAATGTATACACACACACACACACACACACACACAAGAGAATGGGTTTATTACAGTGAGAAGGAACATAACAGCTAATTAGTCCACACATCACTGCAGAGGGCTCAGTTCAACTTACTTCTGTGGAACAGTTAATATACTGAAAGTTCTTCAACTTGCCTGGGTGCTGGATCCTGAGGTCAAGGAAGGAGACTGTGGAGTCCTCCTTCGGGCAAGACAAGCAGAGTCTGCCTATAGACAGCAGACAGCAGGTGGATCACCAACAGTCAGGAGCTTAATGAAGCATGCCCAAATGGGAAATTCAATGCAAGCAATACAAGATAACAGGATCCACCAGCCTCAAGATTTAAGAGATATATGCACCAGCAGTGTGGCAAAGCAGGTCTCGAAGGAGCCTCAAGTTTTAGCGACATGACCCACAGGTTGGCTTGTCCCACAGGTAGTGTAGCTCAAAGGTTGAGGCAGAGAACTAGTTAAAGCAGCAGCATGCTCTAGTATGCTCTGATCACCAGAAAGCAAGAGAGGGTGGGGCGGGCCTTGCAGAGCCATTTCTCTCTTTGCCCTCCAATCAAAATGCGACCTTGTTCCTATTGGCCAGGTTGGCACAATAAACCTAACTATCATGATATATCTCAAATGAGGAATTATGAATTATTCTACTTTATTATTGGCTATTTGAGGCCCTTGCTATTCCAGATAAACTTGGGGATTGGCTATTTCAATTATAGAAAGAAGATTTTGAATTTGGATGAGTTGGACAGTGTTTTTTTAAAACATTTTTCATTGACATAGCTTAGTCATTCCGATGTATCCATTCATGTACAGTGTGTTCAATCCTCTTGGGAGGGGTATACAATCATCAATACTATCAACTCCCCTTTCCTTCCATCCCCCCCACACTCACTTCCCATAACCTCAGAACCATTACTCTTGTGACTGAGGGGTCATCTATCTTTGTTTTTTTTTTTTGAGTTTGCAAATCGTTTTATTGAGGACACAATCCAAGGTTGCAGAACGGCAAATACAGTTGATATGGAGCCCATTCCATCTCGTATCGACCGTGGAGCTCAGCACAACAGCCCGCAGAGGTTTTCACGACAGCCGACGGCCACACCTGGTTGCCACAGCGAAGAGCCCCCCAGAGGCACGCCGTGGGCCCCCGGAGCCCAGTCCTTGTTCAGAGAGGCAGACAGGGAGGGTCTCAGCGGGGGTCGCGGGGCTTCTTGGCGTCCAAGGGCTGTGATGTCTTTGGGTTTGAGGACCAGGACTCCGGAATCCATGCTCAAGGTCTCCCCAAAAAGCCAACGGGCTCTGTGGCGGGCTCTGGGACTGCGTCTGGAAGAATCCCTGTGGCCGCGTCTCTGCTGTCATCTGTCCAGAGCCTGAGTTTTGGCGGCTCAGGGGTGGGCTTCCTGCGGGCACCTGTCATTCCGTGGGTCGCTGGGTCCTTTGGGTCTTTGTGTTTTGGAAACCATGTCGTGGGCAGTCCCACCAATGAAGCCCACAAGGATAGAAGAGCAGTCCGAATTCCATGTTCTGGCCGTCCCAAGGCACTTGGCTTGACTTGGAATCGAAAGGGAGTGGTTCTGGGCCAGGCTCTCCTGAGCTGGGGGCTGGAGGTCCCTGGGGCTCTGGTTGCGCATCTGCAGAATCACAGGCCGGCCGCACGCAGTGAGTAAAACGCTGCCTCATCACAAAGCTATGCTCAGGCAGACAGAGGATCTGACATCGGGGTCATCTATCTTGACTACCATGTTAAATATACAAGTGAACAAAATCAAGTCTAACATGGAGCAAGGTCAGGTGAGTAAGGTGCATCGGGCAAGCGAAGCATGCTATATATATATATATTTTTTTTTTTGGCCAAGAACTGGTGCACTGAGTTTTGACAAAACCAGACCCCTCTCTGCCACAAATCAGGCCTTTTTTGTCACACAGTCTCTTCAGAACCTCTATATAGAAAGCTTGATTAACGGTCTGACCTGGTAGAACGAAGTCCAAATGCACTATATCCATTAGGGAAGATGATGGATGTCCAGAACAAGGTTTGTCATCAAGTTCACCTTTTTGAGACAAAACCACTCATACACTTGAGTTTTTCCCGTAGCGCTGTGCTTGTAAACTGTGTTCAACATCACAACAGTTTCCGCTGCAGCATTTTTCTCTGGCAAGAAAAATTCACAGCCGCATGCTGTTCTCTTAAATTGGCCATCACAAAAAAAACAAGCTTTGAAAAGAACTACTTTTATGAAAAAATTCACTGTGCCCAGAGAGTCTTCTGAGGTGACACCACTGGATGCACTGACTCAGAGCGAGTTGCTCCATGCTCGGCTAGTGGGAAAAATGCGTACTACAAAAACTCTACTCCTCCCAGTGCAATTTTGTCTTTGGTGGAGATGCCCCCTTATATATAGAAACCAATTGGTGTTTTATTGTGTATGCTTGCACAATTATAAAGGATGGTGTAGTGAAGTGTTGAGCTCAGTTTAGTCTTGTGAAATAGTATAGCTCAATTGAAAGTCTGATAGTAATCGTTCCAGGACCCAGGCTACACTGTGAGCATGAGTGATGTGGTATTGCCGAAGCAGCAACATAAACTATTTCAGTTCGACTTAGCTGCATTATCAGGACACTGCATCTACCATTAATTGTTTTTTTCCAAAAAGTGTATGGGCTATCAAAGGCACAAATGCACAGTGACACGAAAGAACAGCCATTTGACATGCAGGAGAGGTGAAGGGGAAAAAGGGACGTGCTGTCAGCCATCCAAACAGATGAGTTTGAAAACTTTTTCCAAGAATGGAACCACAGATTTTACAAATGTATTAAATGTAATGGAGAGTACTTTGAAAGTGATACAGTGGTTTTTGTAAAAAAATTTTTTAATAGCTTTGAAAAAAGCATTTTTGGGGGGAGGTAGCCCCTTAAATAATTCAGAAATACTTGATTATAATCTTCAAGCTGCTTAAGTCCAATATTTTTAACTTATAAACCAATTTGTAATGGTTTCTAGTTTTCTATATATTTACCTAAAGAAGTGCACACCATGTTAAAGACCATTCCTGAATGTTAACAATTTCTTTCATTGCGCTACATATATGAGTTAGTCAAAAAGTATTGCTGCAAATGGCAGACCCCATTATTAAAAGTTCCAAATTGTGAAGCTACTGTTATACAACGCACCCTCCCCTACTTCCATTCGCTTATGACAACAGTATTTCCATCTCCTAACCCTTCTATAGGAGCCCTGGTGGCGAAGTGGTTCCGTGGTAAGCTGCTAACTGCAAGGTCGGCAGTTTGAAACCACCAGCCACTCTGCAGACAAGGACAAGACTTTCTGCTCCTGCAAAAGTCACTGCCTGGGAATCCCGCAGGGACAGTTTGACCCCCACAATGTTGCCATATGTCAGAATCTACTCAGGTTTGGGTAACTCTGCTTTAGTTGAGCACTGGTCCTATAGGAGTTAGAATTGACTTGGTGGCCCTGTTTGGAGTGTTTTTAACCATTCTTCAAAGAACTCTTCAATTTATACCACCTCAAAGTAGCATTTTTACCATCCTCTGGGACTCAAATTATGTTACTTTGAAATGTTCTTTGAGTTTGGAGGACAAAAACATCTAAAGGGGCATCAGACTGTGGGGCTGATGGCGTAGATCTGCAAAGATAGGCCTTATTGCCCTTGAAGAACGAGTATGTCCAGTGCGGTGATGGAGAAAACATTCCTTGGCCTTTTTCTCATCAATGCAGTTTTCAAATTTCTTAAAATGACTCCATAAAAAAGCCAAAGTGATCATTCTGTCTCCTTGGAGAAAGTGTACCAAGATTTCTTTGGAATCCCAAAAGAGAGTCATTGTAACCTGTTGAGTTGATCACTTGGCCAGGAGCTAAGTGGCTCGGCAGCCCCCTCAGAAACCACTGGTGTGATGGGCCCGTGCGCCGCGCTCTAGGTCATATTGTGAGCCCAAGAATCGTCCTTTCCCGATTCACTCCATAAAATCGACTTCATTAGCTTCTGCCTCGCAAGACTGAGGGGACCTATTAGCGCTTTGAGCTAGTGGATCCATACAATGTTTTTAATATGTATTGAGCCAAAAGTTCTCTGAGACAAGAATGTCCACTGAAAATTGAAAATGCTGAACCATGTGAAATCACAGCTTCAGTAACGATCACATCAATAGTAATTCTATGGCATGCCACCACCAGTTTCAGAATTTCAGACACAGTTTCTTCATCTGTCAAGGTTGATGGTCTCTCCTGTCCTGGCTTCTTTTGTGGCCTTCCCGGTCTCCCTTAGAATGCTAGACTCATTTGAGAACTTGATTTATTTGTAAACTTAGTGCAAAGCTTCAATGATTTAGGAAGATGTCCACTTGAATTTTCTAAAAATTTATTATTAGCTCTGACCTCAAAATGTTTTTCTTCCATAGCACAAAAAACCTTTTGAAGGCACCCTGATGAGACCAGTACAAATGTATAACCAAGACAACATAGCTGCAGTGATTCACATCCATTACACATGTTTTGTTAGGAATAAACCCACACTTATTTAAACTGGGACCCCAGCTGTGATACTTCTTGACTCATCTTCATAATAGACGTTTGCCTGTCAACATTTTTAACATGAACAGTCAGTAATAATTATAATTATTATGTGGCAGTCATTATCCAGGTGGTAAAGTTTCATATGAATTTCCTTGAAATTTTTTTTTCCTTGAAATTTTAATCTGTATATTTTTTCAAAAATAACAGTGTTATTCTTTTTCTTAAAAATGGGTCGGGGTAAGTTTGGGAGATACTAACATCCCCTAAGAGATGGCCTACAACTTGGGAAAACAAATAAATTCTTTCTGACTGATGATGGTAGCACTTCCACCTCAAAAAAAGAAGTTTTAAAAAAATGTTTACTGTCTTTATGAAACGAGCCACCCAAAGCTTCATTTAGTAAACGCTGCTTGTGTTATTAAAATGATCTAGTACACACAAACATTAATTATTTTTAGGCAGTCTAAGTAAAATAATGCTGCTTGTACATGGGCACACATGCACACAGGCTACAGAAAACACTGTTTTCACTTGGAAGGGCTGTTTGGAGAACTGACTGGCTGTTGGGGAGGAATTCCAAACTGTACGGTGGAGGCCTGCCTGCTGAGATACTTTGAGTGCCAAGGAAACTGACTCCTACCCCTGGCACTAGTAAGATTTGCCATAGACATCTGTGGGGTCTGAGGGTACCTCCTTGACACTTTGTCCCGAAGGAGTCTGGATTGCTCCTGGAGGTTGCAATCTGCACACTTTTTCTGCAAAAGACCAGAGAGTAAATACATGGGTTTTGTGAGCCAAGAGGTCTCCGTTGCAACCATTCAACTCTACCAAGTGAAACACAAAAGTCGATCTCTCTCTGTACATGCAGCTAGACAATACAACCCTAAATGAGTATATCCACCTCCCAATAAAATTTGATTAGCAGACCTTGAAATCTAAATGTAATATAGTTGTTAAATCAAGAAATACGATTCTTTTGATTTCTTTGTCAGTCCTTTGAAAGCACCATTCTTAACTTATGGTATATATAAAAACAGTCAGTGTGCCAGATTTGGTTCACCAGCCAGTATCTGACCTCTGCTCTGAACCAAGTCTGGAGGCCTCCTTCCTTCCTTTCCAGGCTCAGCCACTAACTCACTGGATGGCCCTGGACACTCCGTTTCTGTGGGCCCGGGTCCTTCATCAAGTGTGTTTTGACAGAACGGGGAAGGCAGCATGAAACAAATTTCCTTTCAAATGTGTTGGCTTTTCTGATTTTATTATAGAACATACTTTAACACCAACAATATAATGTATGGTCAATGGAATTAACTAAAGTGAACAAAATTAACCTTAATATTCTCAAAGTGAATCTTTATTTTAATGTAAGAAATCATGAATGCCAATGTCTCTTAATCCTCAACTTGTTAATAACCCACTGCCATCAAGTTGATTTCAATTTTTAGTGACAGACTTAAAGGGCAAATTAGAACTGCTCTACTGGGTTTATGAAAGTATAAATCCTGATATTTCTAAAAGAAATGGCATAAAATGTCTGGTCTTACCCACCTCCTTGCTTTCTCCCCTTTGAGTCAATACAATTGCAAAGCCTCACATTTCAAGAAACACAAATAAATGTCTTCAGGGGTCCCTTCCCACTGTTTTCTTTCTTTATTCCATAATAAAAGGAAGAAAGGTGTGAAAAAGATGTTTTTTTATTATTAAATACTTTTGTTGGGGGCTCTTGCATCTCTTATCACAATCTATACATTCATCCAGTGCGTCAAGCACATTTGCACATGTGCCGCCATCATCATTTTCAAAGTATTCTCTTCCCGCTTGAGCCCCCGATATCAGCTCCCCGTTTCTTCCCCACCCCCCGTCTGTCCTCTCTCATGAACCCTTGATAAGTTATAGATTATTATTTTCATATCGTACATCGTCCTCCATCGCCCCTCACCCCCTTTTGCATTGAGATGAACCAGTCAGGGTGCAGTATAGCACTGATGAAACAGACAACTTTCCTCTAGTTCTTTGGTGCTTCCTTCCCCCCACTATCATGACCTCAATTCTACCTTACAAATCGGATTAGACCAGAGCATGCACACTGCTACAGATAAGAGCCAGAAACACAGGGAACCCAGGATAGATAACCCCTCAGGGCCAACAAGGAGAGTAGAGATACCAGGAGGATTAAGAGAGGGTGGGGGGAGAAGGGGAATCGATCACAAGGATCAACTAGAACCCCCTCCCAGGGGGACAAACAACGGGGGGGGGGGGAAGATGTTTTTAAAGAATGCTGAGGAAGTAGTCACAGCACAAAGAATTAAAGTAGGAAATGCTTTCCAAATCAGACTCTGCAGTTGCATTTCTGAGTCAAGGGCAAGGAGCTTCGGCGTGAAGGATTTGGGTGGGAAGGCAATTTTGAGAGTCAGTTGAAAGCTGTTTGGTCTTCCGCATCACATGTGTGCTGTAGACAGACTCCAGAGAAGAGACACTGGCCGCCCCATGCCCTGTGTGGGAGGAGACCTGCCCCCGGAGACTCTGGCCTGGCATTGACTAGAGGATCTTCCGCTGTTCCTGTGACACCAGTCTAGTCTGAAACCAACGAGGATAATGTCATCCTGAATCAAGGAGGCACTTGTTACACTGAATTTGACTCAGGGGAAACCACCCTCTGTGCCAGGCGCTGGCTAGGTTCTGGGGCACAAAGATGAAACAGACAGGCAGGAGACTGGCCCTGAGGGATGTTTGCCTGGTAGCCCTGTCCTTAGGGTTATTGGAGGGTTCACAGTATTCCCAGGGCACAAAGGAGCAGATGTGATCTTCCTGAATGTGTCAGAGGGTTTACGAGCTGGGTTCTGTAGGAAAACACCTGGTGGAAAAGGCATTCAGGGCAGAGAATGGAATAAACAAAGCCTACGGGGGCTAGGGAAGGGAGAAGACATCTGTTATGGGAAGGTATGTCATTGTGGGCTGGTGTGTGTGGGAGGAAGGAGTGTGGCCAGAGTGTGAATCACACCCAATGGCACACTGGGGACAGACACTAGGCAGACATGCTCATCAAATGGTTGAGTTTCTTTTTACAGCAATGACAATGAATGTAACCAGCAAGTATAAACTTACTCCCTTTACAAATCGAGGTTGATTTTTCCAAACTAGATAAAATCTCACTTCAAAGCCCCATTTGCCAGAGTTGGCTAAAAATGGAATTTTGCTTGGGGCTTGGGTTGGGGGGCAGTCTCTGGACTTAGCCAAGGGGTAAGTTGAAGTCCTATGTGATATCCAAAAAACAGAGGTGGAGCTGATCTTTCTGAGTGTACATCTCAGTTCCCTGAGGCACCTGCTGCCACAGGATACTAACGTCAAGAGTAGATCCTCCTCTTATCTCTACCACCACTGAGCTGACAAGTCCAGAGCTCTCAGTTGGCTCAGGTGCAGGGGAGAAGGAGACCTTCCATGATCCTACAGTGTTGCCACAGTGACCTTTCCCTCTTGCTCTCAAAGATGAGTGAAGCCTTCAGGTCTAATCTCCACCAACATTAGCATCTCCATCTCTATGAAGAGTAACGTCTGTCTATCCCCTTGCACTCACTCGTCCGGCTCCTTTACTTCAATCAAAGGCATCGGCTTCCCTTTCCCTTCTTTGGAGGGCAAGCCTGCTTAAGCTCACTCAGTAGCCCGAGGCCCCCAAGCTCCTGGCAGTCCTCTGTCTTCTCTGAGGAAAGCTCACTCGCCTTTGGAAGTCACTGGCAAATTGCATGAAGTCTTCACCAAGGTGTGTTCATAGGAGGGGCACTTTGACTTGACCATGACTTTGTAGACAGGTAGTTCTCAAGGAGGCGCTGTCGGGACAGGAATTTCAGGCCTGACAAGTTGGGCAAGTAAGGGATGTCTGGAAAGAGGAGAAGCCAAGAGTGGAGAAAATGATTATAAATGGTGTTTTATTTATGATTCATTATAATTATTACTAAGTCTAGAAGAAGTAGATTGGACAGTTGCTATAAAATTTCTCAAAATGATCCAAACTAAATTCCTACTATCCTGGTCTATGTTCTTCAGGATTTTTTTAGACAAGAAGTATTCAATAGTAATAAACAGGGACTCTTTTTTTTTCTTTAAAAGAATCATTTTATTGGGGGTTCATACAACTCTTTTTTTTTAAACAATTTATTAGGGGCTCATACAACTCTTATCACATTCCATACATATACATACATCAATTGTATAAAGCACATCTGTACATTCTTTGCCCTAATCATTTTCTTTTCTTTTTTTTCCTTTTCTTTTTTTACATTTTATTAGGGACTCATACAACTCTTATCACAATCCATACATATACATACATCAATTGTATAAAGCACATCCATACATTCCCTGCCCCAATCCTTCTCAAAGCATTTGCTCTCCACTTAAGCCCTTTGCATCAGGTCCTCTTTTTTTTTCCCTCCCTCCTCTCTCCCCCTCCCTCATGTGCCCTTGGTAACTTATACATCGTTATTTTGTCATAGCTTGCCCTATCCGGAGTCTCCCTTCCCCCCCCCCCCTTCTCTGCCGTCCCTCTCCCAGGGAAGAGGTCACATGTGGATCCTTGTAATCAGTTCCCCCTTTCCAACCCACTCACCCTCCATTCTCCCAGCATCGCCCCTCACACCCTTGGTCCTGAAGGTATCATCCACCCTGGATTCCCTGTGCCTCCAGCCCTCATATGTACCAGTGTACAGCCTCTGCCCTATCCAGCCCTGCAAGGTAGAATTTGGATCATGGTAGTTGGGAGGAGGAAGCACCCAGGATCTGGGGGAAAGCTGTGTTCTTCATCGGTACTACCTCGCACCCTGACTGACCCATCTCCTCTCCTAAACCCCTCTATGAGGGGATCTCCATTGGCCGACACTTGGGCCTTGGGTCTCCAACTCTTTTTTTTTAAATCATTTTATTAAGGGCTCGTACATTTCCTATCAATCCATCCATCCATTGTGTCAAGCATGTTTATGCGTTTGTTGCCATCATCATTCTCAAAACATTTGTTTTCTACTTGAGTCCTTGGTATCAGTTCCTCATGTTCCCCTCCCTCCCCACACCCCCTCCCTCATGAACCCTTGATAATTTATAAATTATTATTTTGTCATATCTTGCACTGTCCGATGTCTCCCTTCACCCACTTTTCTGTTGTCCGTCCCCTAGGGAGGAGGTCACATGTAGATCCTTGTAATCAGTTCCCCTTTTCCACCCCACACTCCCTCCACCTTCCTGGTATCGCCATTTTCACCACTGGTCCAGAAGGTATCATCTGACCTGGATTCCCTGTGTTTCCAGTTCCTATCTGTACTGGTGTATATCCTCTGGTCTAGCCAGATTTGTAAGGTAGAATTGGGATCATGATAGTGGGGGAGTAAGGAGGAGGAAGCATTTAGGAACTAGAGGAAAGGTGTATGCTTCATTGTTGCTACACTGCAACCTGACTGGCTCTTCTCCTCCCCGCGTTGCCTACAGATGGGTCTTCGGTCTCCAATCTGCACTCCCCCTCATTCACAGTGGTTTGATTTTTTTGGTCTTTGATGCCTGATACCTATCCCTTCTACACCTTGTGGTCACACAGGCTGATGTGCTTCTTCCATGTCATCTTTGTTGCTTCTGAGCTAGATGGCCACTTTACCTTCAAGCCTTTAAAACCCCAACGCTATATCTTTTGATAGCCAGGCACCATCAGCTTTCTTCACCACATTTGCTTATGCATCTATTTGTCTTCAGTGATCGTATTGGGAAGGTGAGCACACAATGATATGATTTTTTTGTTTGATTATTATGTTCTTTGATGCTTGATACCCGATCCCTTCCACACCTTATGATCATTCAGGCTGGTGTGCTTCCATGTGAACTTTGTTGCTTATGAGCTAGATGGCCACTTGTTTACCTTCAAGTCTTTAAGACCCTAGATGCCATATCTTTTATAGCCAGGCTCCATCAGCTTTCTTCAACGCATTAACTTATGCACCCGCTTTGTTTTCAGCGATTGTGTTGGGAAGGTGAGCATCATGGAATGCCCGTTGAATAGAACAAAGTATTCTTGCATTGAGGGAGTACTTGAGTGGAGGCCCAATGTCCATCTGCTACCTTAATACTAAACCTATACATATATGCACATAGATCTATTTCCACATCCTCATATATAAATATATTTACATATGTACATTCCCTTATTTAGACTTCTATAAATGTTCTTTGCCTCCTAGCTTTTTCCTCTATTTCCTTTACTTTCCTCTTGTCCCACTATCATGCTCAGCCTTCATTTCAGTTTCAGAAATATCACTCAGAATTACATTACCCTCGATCATGCCCTACATCCTCCCCACCACCGATTTGGATCCCTCTCCCTGGGTTTGTTAACGCCATTCCTTTCCCTCTACCTCTCCCTCTCCCATGCCCTCCCTGCCCCGAACTGTCGGTCCTGTTGTTTTCTCCTCCAGATCGTTCATCCAGCCTATCTTATTTAGACAGACCTGTGGAGATAACAACATGTACAAAAACAAGATAGAGCAAAACCAAGCAACAAAATAAAACAACAAAAAAAGAAAAGAAACCCTGTAGTTAGTTCAAGGTCTGTTTGATGGCCTTTAGGGGTGTTTTCTAGTCGAGTCTGATGGGGTACCATGCCCTGGCCCCAAACTCTATTTTTGGTATTCCCTTGGGACTTCGTTGCTCTGTTCCCCTTGCTGCTCTATTGCATGCCCTTAGTATTGGTGGGATCAGATTGGGTGCAATTCCTACACTGTGTCTCCAGTGTTGTCCTCTGTAGAACTTTGGGTCAGTGAGGGATGTCATGTCTCATAGTGGGGCCAGCCATGTGGTCTTCTCTGTGGTCATCTCCGCTCTGAGCGGGGATATCATCCTCAAGGCTTGGTGGGCCAGGACGTGCTCCACTCTCTCTTCCTCCCCCTTCATTTGCTCCCATGTGCTCTGATCAGACATTTTCCTCTCTCTGAGCTGCAGCTTCAGTGCTGTCCTCTGAAATAAATTTTTCTGGGGAGAGGGGCAGGTTAAACAGGGACTTTTATCCAGTAGCAAGATAAGCGTCTATTTAGCACAGTGGTTTTCAACCTTCTTAATGCCGCAACCCTTTCATACAGTTCCTCATGTTGTGATGAACCCCCCCAACCATAAAATTATTTACGTTGCTACTTCATAACTGTAATTTTGTTACTGTTATGAATAGGGCGTGACCCCTGGGAAAGGGTTGTTCGACCCCCAAAGGGGTCGCGACTCACAGGTTAAGAACTGGTTTAGAGCATCAACAAAACAAGAGCCCCAGTTGTCCAAAGCAAAGACCCGTCGAGGCCAAGCAGACCGGTCACAGGGAAGAGAGTGCCACAGTGGGAAGGTAATTGGTAGGGCATTAAGTGAAATTGATGCTATTTCATAATGCTTGTATACAATAACAGGTATATCTTCCCTTTCTTTTTTTAAAAAAACATTTTATTAGGGGCTCATACAACTCTTATCCCAATCCATACATATACATACATCAATTGTATAAAGCACATCTGCACATTCCCTGCCCCAATCATTCTCAAAGCATTTGCTCTCCACTCAAGCCCTTTGCATCAGGTCCTCTTTTTTTTCCCCTCCCTCCCCGCTCCCCCCTTCCTCATGTGCCCTTGGTAATTTATACATTGTTATTTTGTCATATCTTGCCCTATCCGGAGTCTCCCTTCCCCCCCTTCTCTGCCGTCCATCTCCCAGGGAGGAGGTCACATGTGGATCCTTGTAATCACTTCCCCCCTTCCAACCCACTCACCCTCCACTCTCCCAGCATCGCCCCTCACACCCTTGGTCCTGAAGGTACTTCCCTTTCATTTTGGACTAATCAGGTATGACGCAAATTCTGTTCCTCTCTCCTGAGCCACCTATAACTGCTCCAGTGACATCAGCCACCTGATTGGTGATGTATCTGGCCCTACTCCAAGCGAACTAAAACGCGTCTTCAGAGTTGGACCCTTGCATTTGTAGCTGGCTCTTTTTGACCACTCTCAAACCAGTGCTCTCAGTGGTCATCCAATGAACGGTGACAAAGCAGCACCCAAGGATGGAAAGAAATTGTGCAACTTTTCAAATATCATTTCAAGAAGAAAGCACTCATGGAGATCTGAGAAGGGCCCACCAATAAACCATCGTATGACAAAATACATCAAATTATTTCTGTCTGTTGAACATTAGATTGCTGACCCCAAGGTCAATGGTTAAAGTCAGCAGCTGCTCCACAAGCGAAGGAAGAGGCAGTTTGTTCCTGGAAAGATGTTCAGCTTCAGAAAGCCTCGCACGTGGGGCGACTGTGGTGACAATGGACTCCATGGTGGTGAGCTTGGACCTGAGTCTGGGTTTGTTCGTTTGGGTCTGGTAAGTACTGTTCCTTTTGACTATCTCAGACCTGTGGAACAGAAATCACATGTCCCAAATAAATTCTTTCTCATAACTAATTTTCAAGTAAAAATGCTTGTTTTAGTGTCAAATTCAAATGTACATTGTATATTAGAAAACCTGTTTTATACTTACCTGGCAGGGGAGATACCATGATCACGAAGGTGGTTTTCCCAGGGCGAGGCTTATCCATTGCACTCCGGATGTACTGACCCCTGCGATTTCCCCAAATGTGGGAAACTCGACTGCAGAATTTGTGGTAGTGGGGGATTGCGTTCGCGCTCTCCCCTGGTAAAAAAAAAAAAAAAGAAAAAAGAAAACCTGTTTTGATACATGGGATTCATTCTCAGTTATTCAAATTTATTGGAATTTGGTAAAACTAAATGTTAAAAGTGACATAGTTTTATAATCCAGGTAACATGAAATAACAAAATTAAGTGGAATGTAAAAATGAAAGCTCCCAGAAGATGAAAAGAAAGGACTTATGAATTTTTAAAGACAGTTCCCTCCAAAAGAGACAATTCCAAAATTAACTCCTTTTTCAGTGTAAGGGGCACTGGTGGTCCTGTGGGTGCGACACTGGACTGCCAACTGCAAGGTCAGTGGCCAAATCCACCAGGTGCTCCTCAGGAGAAAGAGGAGGTTTTCTTACAGCCTTGGAAACCCCATCTAAGGTCGCCATGAGTAAAAATTGACTCAATAGCAATGAGTGATGTTTTAATTTTAATTAAATAATTTTATTGGAGACTCTTATCACAATCTGTACATACATCCATTGTGTCGAGCACATTTGTACATATGTTGTCATCATCATTCTCAAAGCATGTGCTTTTTACTTGAGCCCTTGGTATAAGCTCCTCATTTTTTCCTCTCCCCCCGCCCCCATGACCCCTTGGTAATTTATAAATTATTATTTTGTCATGTCTTACACTGTCTGATGTCTCCCTTCACCCACTTTTCTGTTTTCTGTCCCCCAGGGAGGTAGTTATATGGAGATCCTTGTGATTGGTTCCCCCTGTCTACCCTACCTTCCCTCCACCCTCCCAATATCGCCACTCTCACCACTGGTCCTGAAGGGATCACCTGCCCTGGATTCCCTGTGTTTCCAGTTCCTATCTGTACCCAGTGCACATCCTCTGGTCTAGCCAGATTTGTAAGGTAGAATTGGGATCATGATAGTAGGGGGGAAGAAGCATTAAAGATCTAGAGGACAGTTGTATGTTTCATCGTTGCAACACTGCACCCTGCCTGGCCTGTCTCCTCCCTGAGACCCTTCTGTAAGGGAATGATTAGTTGCCTATAGATGGGCTTTGAGTCCCCAATCCCCACTCCTCCTCATTTACAATTATATGATTTTTTGTTCTTTGATGCCTGATCCCTTCGACACCTCATGGTGTGAAGGGGGACATCGGACTGTGTAAGATATGACAAAATAATAATAACTTATAAATTATCAAGAGTTCATGAGGGAGACGGGAGGGAAGGGGAAAATGAGCTGATACCAAAGGCTCAAGTAGAAAGCAAATGTTTTTCGAATGATGATGGCAACAAATGTACAAATGTGCTTGACATAATGGATGGATGTATGGATTGTGATGAGTTGTACGAGCCCCCAATAAAATGATTTTTAACAATTCATTAAAAAGACAGGAAAGAGTTAGTTTCCTAAAGCCGAGGCTGGGGAAGGTCGGCGCTTGCTTCGACGCATACTGGAGAGCGGTGACAAGGACTGGGACCTGTGCATCAACTGGGACAACACCTGGAAGCCACTGCCATGAGATGGGCAGGGAGGGTAGCAACCCGGGCAAGCTGAAGTCCAAGATCCTCCAGGAGTCACGGCACCTGACCATCCAGCGCTGCATCCAGTCACTGGTGCACGCCTGCCAGTGCCACAACGCCAACTGCTCGCTGCAGTCCTGCCAGAAGATGAAGCTGGTGGTGCAGCACACCAAGGGCTGCAAGTGCAAGATCAACGGCGGCTGCCCCGTCTGCAAGCAGCTCATCCCCCTCTGCTGCTACCACGCCAAGCACTGCCTAGAGAACAAATGCCCTGTGCTCTTCTGCCTCAACATCAAACACAAGCTCGGCCGGCCTCACATTCAGCAGGCCCTGCTCATGCGCCAAACAGCACCCAAGCACCCCCCAGACACCACAGCCCACCCCCCCCCGAAACCACCCTTAACCCCTAATTATCCATATAGCTCCACATGAGACCTCAGCAGCTCATGCTTTCACGACAGCCACATGCTTCGCACCTCCCCAGCCAGCAGGCAGCCTCACCCGCTGGCAACTAGGTATGCTTTCAAGCCTGGGCCCCAGCCACCGCATTTCAGTCCCTAGCTTCGCTTCGCCAGAGATCCTCTACAGCAGAATGGTTTATGTAAGCCAGGCAACAAGGACAGTAAAATTCAAGAAGATTCGATCACTGTATATAATGATAATATGCCAGCTCATTTCTTAGATTATTAAACTGTGCAACACACACACACACACACAAAAGACAGGAAAGAAAGAAAAGATCAAAATGAAACTTGCTCTTAATTGTGGAGTAGTTAAGGCCAATGGAACAAACGATGGTGTAAAACAGCTTAGAAAATTTCAAAGGGCAGCTTGAGAAGACAAAGTAAAATATTATATTGAAACTACCAAGGGCACATTGGGAGGGGGGAGCGGGGAGGGGGGGAAAAAAAAAAGAGGACCTGATGCAAGGGGCTTAAGTGGAGAGCAAATGCTTTGAGAATGATTGGGGCAGGAAATGCTTGGATGTGCTTTATACAATTGATGTATGTATATGTATGGATGGTGATAAGAGTTGTATGAGTCCCTAATAAAATGTAAAAATAAATAAATAAAATAAATGTTTAAATAAAAAAATATGTTAAAATGTGCAAAGACCTAGAGTTAGAAAAACAAAAGGGAAGAACACGCTTAGATTAGCTTAAACTGAAAGAACTTGACATAAATTCAGACCTTGAGTTGCAATATTGCAAGATTCTAGGGGCAAAATAGCGAATGAAGCGCGAAGTATCAAGAGAAGACCTTAGGGAGTTCGGGCGGGAGAGCGCAGCAGCAGGGCTTCATTTTCAGCTCCTGATCTGCACAGGCGGAATTTTAGACCTTGGACTCCACCTTAACCCGGCCCAGGCTCCGGAGTAGCGCAGTAGCAGGTTGGGGTCACGGGGCAGCTTGACATACTCCTGGCAGTGGAGGACCGGGCCCTGAAGATGCCTACTGCTCCGGAGTCTGCACCACATGCCGCCCCGTGGAGGCCCTTTGGGAACAACGACTCACCACAGCAAGCTGGCAGCGTCCCAGGAATCCCGGTTCGAATCCCTGTCCTCTGGCAGCTACTCTGGCTCTTACTCCAAGACCCCCGCGGGGCCCCAGCAGCAGCTGGACAACAGCATACCTACCAGGGTTCTCCAAGGACATCCACACCATTTGGATCCAGGCATGCTAGCGAAAAAGAATATCTAAGGAGGTGGAAAGCTATTTTAAGCCTTCTATGCTTGAAGACCCTTGGGCTGACCCAGAACCAGTACCTATTGCAGATATGAGCCAATAGTCTGCCAATACTCAAACATTCACGGGCAAAAAAAGGAAGGTACTTTAGTTGACATTTCTGAAATGCACCTAGAAGCCGCCTGTGTCCAGAACATCTTGGATACGCAAGTGTTGCTGCTTCAGGTCTTTGAGATCCATTGGGCCTACTGGGACAAGAAGGCTGCAGGTGGGAATCCTAGGATGATGACTTAGGAGGGTCATTCTGGCAAGTGTTATTTGTAATTGAGAAAAAATAAGGTAAGGTAATTTGTAATATTTATGTGTTGGGTGTTGGTGCTACATTTTGGAAGATTTGTAGTTTCCATATATTTAAAACCTGATTATATAGGGGGCATTCATCTTTTTTCATGTTTCCTGAGCATTTTGAAATATTTTTCTTTTTTCACATTTTTCTTTCTAAAATAAAGAGGGAGAAAGAGAGAGAGAGAAGACAGAATGAATACACAGTCCCTGTACCAAAAAGAACTAGTCTACATTCCACCATTCCAGGAGGCAGCATCTGAGCAGAAGCCAATGGTGCTTAGGGAAGAAGTTCTACTTGCCAAAAACATGGGTCCAGGAGCTGAAGAAATACTAATTGACATGTTTCTACAGCTGAAGAAGCACTCACTGGAAGCACTCACTCATCTCTGCCAGGAAATCTGGAAGACAGCTATTTGGCCTACTGATGGGGAGAGATCTGTATGTGGAGTGGATTCGCCATTGATAGCACAGGCAAGTACAGTTTGGCTGAAGATCATCCAACAATGGTTGCAGCAGTGTTTTGACAGGGAGCTGCCAGAGGCGCAGGCTGGATTCAGAGGAGGACGCGGAACAAGGGATCTCATTGGTAATTTCAGATGGATTTTGGCTGAAAACAGACAACACCAAAAAGATGTTACTTTGTTTTATTTCATTTTTTTCTTTTCTAACTTTTTCCCCCAGAACCCATTTTATGGGAGCTCGTACAGATATCATACCATTCCAGACTTCAATTACTACTTCGTTTTATTGACTGTGCCAAGGTATTCAACTGTGTGGATCATAACACACTATGGATAGCCTGGAGAAGGGTTGGAATTCCAGACACTACAGAGCACGCATCTGGAACCTGTACATGGATCAAGAGTCAGTTGTGCTAACAGAACATAGGCATACTGCATGGTTTAAAATCAGGAAAGGCTGTATCCTCTTACTGTACTTACTCAATCTGCATGCGGAGCAGAGAACCAGAGAAGCAAGATTATATGAAGAATGTGGCATCAGGATTGGAGGAAGACTTATTAACAACCTGCGAAATGCATATGACACAACCTTGCCTGCTGAAAGCGAGGACTTGAAGCCCTTGTTGACGAAGATAAGGATTGCCGTTTTCAACTCAGTGTAAAAATGACCAAAATTCTCACAACTGGACCAATAGGTAACTTCATGATAAATACACGGAGGAAAGAGTGAAGCTGTCAAGGATTTCATCTTGCTTGGATCCACACTCAATGCTCCTGGAAGCAATAGTCAAGAGATCAAAAGACACAGTGCCTTGGGTGGAAGAATTTGTTGCACAAGACCTCTTTATAGTATTGATAAGCAAGGATGTTATGTTGAGGCTATGGTATTTTCAGTGGCCTCTTCCGTATGTGAATGTTGGACATTGAATAAGGAAGATGGAAGCAGAATCAATGCATTTGAAATGTTGTTTTTTCCCCCCAAAGAATATTAAAAGTACCATGGATCGCCAAAAGAACAAAAGATCCCTTTTGGAAGAAGTCCAATCTGAATGCTACTTAAAGGCAAGGATGGCAAGACTTCATCTCATGTACTTTAGACATGCGGCCAGGAGAGACCAGTCCCTGGAAAAGGACATCACTTTGTAAAGGAGGGTCAGTGAAAAAGAGGGAGGTCCTGGAGAAGATGGAGCCACACAGTGGCTGCAACAATGGGCTCAAGCATTCGAACCCTTGTGAAGAAAGAGATGCACAACTGGGCAGTGCTGTTGTTTTTAACTTAAAATGACTCATCGTACAACGGAACCAATTACTAAGAACAAGGCTCTTCCTCTCCATTTTTGTCAAGCCCCTGCGGAGCTCCAGGGAGGAAGGCAGCTTCCCCTTGTCGGTGTCCCCAACTCCTGCCCACAGTTGTGCCTTGCCAATCAGGTGGCACCTCTTTAAAGCTCTTTATTAACCACTCAGCGGCATGAGATAACTTCATGGGTGGGCCCAGGTCCTAAAATCTCAGAAACTCACGAAGAGGGTTCTTAAGTGGGCCTCAGTTTTTCACTTTCCACATGACTAAAAATGACATTTTTAGCTTGCGGGAACAAAATGTTCGCAGTGGAACCGAGATGCAAACCTGGGTGTCCAGGTGCCTTAGCCTGTCCCTTTGTAGCCTCTCCCTCACTGGGAGCGAGCCCCAAACCAGGGCGGCAATGGGGATCCCGGTCCTCCCGGCTCTGGGGATTGCTAGTCTGCAGCTCCAGCTGCAGGTGGAGGCGCTCGGCTTTCCACGGGGCTGCAGGGTTCCCGGAAAGTCCCTGAGAAGCAGGGGTGGGGGTGAGGGTGGGCGTGGGTGTCCTTTGGGTGTAAGGCCAGGGCCGCCGGGTACTGGAGACGGAGGGACGTGCAGAAGGCTGACGGGGTGGGGGACCGAATGCTGGGTGGGATGTGCAGTGAAGTGGGTCACACAGCTTTGGGGCCCTCCGCCGCCACGGCAGCGGCCGCCGGCTCCAGCAACACGCCCCGCCTCCCAGAGCGCCGTCGGCCCCGCCCCCGAGCCCGTTACCCCGGCAGCCAGCGCCGCGCGCCGAGCCGCTCCCCCGGCCCCCGCGACGCCAGGGTCCGCAGCCTCCCGGCCGACGGTGCGCTGGGCTGGGCTCCCGGCCGCCCGCGCCAGCATGGCCGGGGCCGTGCAGCTGGCGCCCGGCTCGCTGGCGTTGGTGCTGGGCAAGCTGGACTCGCAGGACGGGGCGACGGCGGCCGGGGACCCCGAGGAGCCCGGCGGGCGCGCGGTGTTCCGCGCCTTCCGCCGCGCCAACGCGCGCTGCTTCTGGAACGCGCGGCTGGCGCGCGCCGCCTCGCGGCTGGCTTTCCAGGGCTGGCTGCGGCGCGGGGTGCTGCTGGTGCGCGCGCCCCCCGCCAGCCTCCGGGTGCTGCGCGACGCGTGGCGGCGACGGGCGCTGCGCCCGCCGCACGGCTTTCGCATCAGGGCGGTGGGTGAGTGCGGGGCCCCGAGGGGAGGGACCTGCGCCAGCCGCGGGACAGCGTCCGGGCCCCGCTCCGAGGGAGGGGGGGAGAGGGATGCTGGAGGCCCGGGCTGGGGGGCTGCAGGAGGAGGCTTGGTTTCCCTCCGGAAGGACACGTAAGCTCCAGCCCCCCATGGGGCGCCCCTCCATCCGCTGTGCCTCCATTCTGTAACTTTGAACCTGCTAAGTTCACAGGACTTTTCTGTTCAGGAAAGTGATGCTTTGGTGAAGAGCGACTTTGGGATCCAAGTGGAGGAGCTGGGGGCAGGAGACAGAGCCCCTTGCCCAGCTTCGTGGGAGCTCTAGAGAAGGGAACATCACGGCTGGCCACCCTTGGCTTCTTTTTGTGTTTTTATTTTTTACATCAAGTTACAGATGTAAGGCAAACAAAGCCAATGGTTTTATGACTTACCGTGACTTACTGAGTGGTGTGGGGCTCTGTGATTACCTGCTTGGGAAGAAGACTAGGCAAGGGGCCGCCTGGAGATTCCCCATTCCATTAGCTAGAAGGAGGACTCCATCTCCTCCATCAGCAAAGGAGAGAGAGATTTGGAAGAGAGAGATGTCACGGATACCAGCTCCCAGAACGGTGAATGGCCATTTGATGGTGTGCTGTTCACGAGTCACCAGTTGTTTTCCAGAATTCTGACTCCTAAGTATCACCTTATCTTGTCTCAGTCCACAAATCCTCCTCCTCCATCCCGCTGAAGTGGGGTAGCAAGTCAAAATAAAACATACTGCGCAGCCCTCAGGGCGCGGGCGCCAGGGTACCTGGTAATTGTCCATCCTGTGCCGGAAGAAGGTGTCTCCACACCCCAGACGGGCCCTCTCCTCCCTGCATTCCTATTTGACCTGCTGTTTTGTTTGTTTCCTTCCTTCCTGGAAGAGCACCGAGTGTCCATTGCAAAGCCATGTGCACATGTCTATGACTAATTTACCTGTAGGAGTGCGGTGAAGGAAACAGGCCTGTGAGGCCCAAGCTGTGAGCCAAGTAGCCAAACTAAAATCCCCACAGCGGGAAGGGGTCTTTCAGACAAACCCTGTTCAGTCGCAGGGTTTTCTGGTTTGAATTAGTGGGTACATTCTCCGGTTCCCCCAGCCCCTCTCTAAGGTGAGTGGCTAGTACATTGCAGAGGGGGGGGGGGCTAGAGTGGGGGTTTAGCCCTGGGGGTGAAATCTGAGAGGGCTGTACTAATTGAGGAGCCCTGGTGGCAGAGTGGTTGTGCATTGAGCTGCTGCGTGGTCAGCGGTTTGAAACCCCCCCTCCATAGAGAAGGACCCCCATAAAGAGTTACTGTTTGATATCTGGCAGGGCATACCCACCGGGTGAGAATTTCTATTTCGTTTTGAACAAAATTGCTGAAAACACAAATGCAAATTGGAGTCCGATCAGGAGGCCAGGCAGCAGGGCAGCTCCCTGTCACAGGAGTATCCCAGAAGGTGGTGAAGGCAGAGGAAGTTTTCCAGTGGCTTTGGTTTCCGGCCAGTGCTGGCTTTCGAGGTTAGCACAGGCTGCTGGCAGCGGAGGGGAGGGCGAGGGCAGAGCCGCTGTGGACTTGCAGATCCTCCCTCTGCTCTCTGTCACCTTGTGAGCAGGAGCAAAGTTTGAGAAAAGGGAACAAAAGATCAGTTTGTTCAAATCAACTTTTTAAAAATCATTATATTGGGGGTTCGTACAACTCTTATCACCATCCATCCATCCATCCATCCATCCATCCATTGTGTCTGCACATTTGTACATTTGTTGCCCTCATCATTCTCAAAACATTTGCTTTCTACTAGAGACCTTGGTATCAGCTCCTCACTTTCCCCCTCCCTCCCTGCTCCCCACTCCCTCATGAACCCTTGATGATTTATAAATTATTATCATTTTGTCATATCTTACACTGCCCGACGTCTTCCTTTGCCCACTTTTCTGCAGTCCATCCCCCAGGGAGGAGGTTATTTGTAGATCAAGCGTTCATTTGTTTGCTGTCAGTTGGGTTTGGTGTTTGAACGCTTGGATGTGGGCACAGGAACCCTGCTCAGAAAGCACGTGCAGGAGGAAGAAGCGCACTGCTCTCGGTTTGGACGACTGACTTTCCCTGTCGGGCTCTTGCTCCCAGGCTCCGGAGCCTTCTAGGGCAGGAGCAGAGAGCACCCAGGCTGAGCAGGCAGCCCTGGGGCGGTTTAAGGCCCTGCAGCCAGTTTCTTTTCTCCTCCACATTTCCTGACTTTTCCTTTCCCCTTTCCTGCTCTACGGAGCCCCTGGTGGCACAGATCACCGTGTTGCGCTGTGATGTCTAAGGTCCCCAGTTTGAAACCACCAGCTAGCTGCTCCTTGGGAGAAAGACCGGGCTTTCTCCTCCTGCAGAGTTACCGTCTCAGAAACTCCCGGGGGCAGCTCCACCCTGTCCTACAGGGTCACTGTGAGATGGCATTGACCGATCAAGAGCAGGAATTTGGCTTTTCCCAAGGAGCCCTGGCCGTACAAGGGTCGAGCCCTTGGTTGCTAACCAACAGGTCTGGTGGCTCAACCCCACCACCCTAGCCGATCCTCCCACAAAACGGTGTGACATGGAGCCTGGGAGACACTTTGGGGGCAGTTGTAGGGTCTCGGAGCTGGAATTCTCGCCTTGGGGATGCTTTTGTGTTTGTCACTTTCACAGGGCCTACCCTTCTTGAGAACCATAGATCTTATGTAGAGAGGTTTTCCTAAGAAGTCACACTGGATCTGGAATTGCATCCCCAGGAACTAACTTGTGGCTTTGTCTCGTTTTCTTTTGTCTTTAACAAATGACATTAGCAAATGAAAGAGGGTGCATTTTGAAAATTTGAGGGAGACTGAGTGACCGGGTGGAGGGTCAGAGAGGGCAGAGGCTGGCTGTGGGGACGCCTGTATTTGTTTGGGTGAACTTGTTGTTACTCTGAGACCACACCTACTGGGGAGGTGAAAGGTTAATGGTGGGAGGCCAAGAAATGGTTTCCTGGGGTGAGGGAGGGAAAGCCACTTGGCCAAACAAGTTTGATTCCTCCTGCTGAAATTTATGGCCCAGCTGTTGCCCCTCCCAGCAGGGCTTCCATCTTTCCTCATTGAATAAAAGTGCCCCAAGTGCACCTGGCATCAAAAAACCAAACCACACAAACCTGCTGCCTGAGTGTATCACATGCCAGGCCCTGTTTAGGGCGTCCTGTGTTTCGGTGCATCTGTCACTGAGAGTTGCATTCCCTTGAGGGACAAAGGGAGGCTCCCTCTTTTTAGCACCTTCAGTTACAGGGGTGACAGTTCCAGGCTGAGAGAGGCCACGTTCTGGGAGCTGCTGGTTCCCCCCAAGTGCCGGGGCGTGGAGCTGCAGGTCTGTGTCTGGCTGATTGGGCGGGGGTTCTGTGGTGTGCGCTTTGGGGAGTCCTGAAACTCAAGCAGGTCTTGTCGGCCAAGAGGGGGTGTTGGCGGATCCCCCCACCTTTCCCCATGCCTCTCCTACCTGCTCCTTGAAACACCTCTGAGCACAGACATCCAGCCTCAGTTGCAGATGCCCTGGAGAGAGGCGGCCAGCTAGTTTCTATGAGGTGTAAATGACTTCTTGCAGGAGCTATGCTGAAATCCGGTTTGGGAGAGGAGGCTCGGTTGAAAAGTACCTGTGTCCCATGGGCCAAAACTTGTCAAATCTCTGAGACTTTGTTCTGACTTTTCCTGCCGCTTAGGGGTTGGGCTTGGGGTGTGTATGGAAGTGGTGAGGAGAGGGAGTGAGCCAGCTCCCGCTCTGCCTTGTGGATGAAGTTCTGCCTTGAGCGGAAGTGAGCGTCTTGTAGGCTAATTGGCGAGGTGTGTCGTTGGTTGAGTATTTCAAATGTTCCCCAACTTCCTCTCAGGACATGGAGCAGTACGGTCAGCACTGGAAGCTCTCTCCATGCCCCTTCCAGGCAGGCCTGTCTTACCCCCAGAGGCAGCGAAGCACTTCCTGCGAGCGTTCCTTTGACCAGAAATTAGTTTGACTTGTCCAGGAACTTCACACAAAGGGATCATGCAGTGCAGTTTGTTTTGTGGGAGCTTTCTTGGGGTCGCCGGGCGTTCGCCGCCCGTTCCCTTTCACGTGGTCAGTGCATGCTTTGTTGCTACCATTCGCCCTCCCTTGTGCAGGTGCCCATTTCCCTCAGGCGGATCCGCAACATGCTTCCAGGTTGTGCCTAGTATTAATAAGGCTCCTATGAGCACTTCTGTCCAAGTCTTTGGTGAACATAGGCTTTTACTGCTTGTGGGTACAGAGGAATGTCTGGTTCGTAGCATAGATTGCTATTCCGTTTCTGGAACGTGGTTGTACCCTTTTACTCGGCTATCAGCAATAGGAGAAACCAAAGCTGACCAGGCTGAAAGGGTAAAGGCTTTTTGTTAAGACGTGAAGTCATTTACTGGTTGGATATTTTTTGGATGTTGACTTGTGGGAAGATTTGACAGTCTTGGGTGTTAAGCTAGCAGTCCATGGGATGGGGCAGGTGAGGGGTAGATTTGTATCCCTAATACAAAACATACTGAATGGACATTTGGAGTCCCTGTCATGCATTTGTAGGACTTGGGCATTTAACATTTTGTTTCCGTGTTGTATTTTAGTAGAATTGGGTCTAAAATCCATTCCGCCATCATGCTTTCTTGTCAGAACGGTCTGCATTCTGGGACACCTGTGGTCACACCAGTGTAATTTCCTGATAACCATGTGAGGGCCTGTGAAGGCTTGAACATTTGAGTGTGGAGTGTATGTTCATTAAATTGTGAACGAGTGGGAATTGAGATGTAACAGCCTATCAACATTTGAAGATAATGGTATTGATAACTCCTTTATTGTCTCCAAATTTAAAGGTGTAAATTCACTGGAATTTAGAAAATAATTGTATCAACAGGTCATTTTAGGATTTGGGTACATGCATTAAGAATTTGTGTACAAATTTTTCATAATGTCTCTGTACTAATCTCAAAGTAACCAACAAAATGCCAGTTTCATAAACAAACAGAAAGTTATGGTCTTAGAAACCTGCAGAGTCGCTATGAATCAGAATTGACTCAATGGCAGGGAGGGAGTGAATGAACAACTCTCCACAAGGGTGTCATGCACCTTATTTACATTATTAGAAGATGTCCACTCCCTTTGGTTGTGCATTATTTGCATAGTCCCACCCAGACATTTGGTGGCAGTTATAAGACCATGATGAGACAGGTACTGGGAAATCAGTACAGCACACCACAATCCCATGTTTTGTCTCACCCAAAGATTTATTCTCTTTTTCCTGCAAGTTTTTTATACTTTACCTTACACATCTGTGATCCGTTTTGAGTTACTTTTTTTGTATGACATGAGTTTGAGGTTTTGTTTGTTTGTTTGTTTGTTTTCGGGCCAATGGGAGTCCTGGTGGAGTAGTGATTATGATATGCTAACCAACAGGTTAGCAGTTCAAAACCACCAGCCACTCTACAGGGAGACGGATGAGGTTTTCTATTCCCATAAAGAGATAAAGAGTTTCGGTCCTGGAAATCCACAGGGGCAGTTCTCTCCTGCCCTATTGGGTCGCCGCGAGTCAGAATTGACTCCGTGACAATGAGTTTGTTTTCTGGTATGGGTGTCCAATTTTTCAAGCACAGTTTATTGAAAAGACGATACTTTCTCATTGAACTGCCCCAGCGACTTGGTTGGAGATCAATTTACTGCATATTAGGGTCTGTTTCATTTGGAGACTATTGATTATGTGTGTGAAGTTACATTTCCGGACTCTGCATCTTCCCTTTTACCAATACCATACAGCCCGATCGATGACTGTACTTACTGTACAGCGAGACGTGAAATTCAGCTGTTAGGAGCTCCCCAACTTTGTTTAGATAAAAAAGTCACTAAACAAGCTCAGAGATTTGCTGCCACCAAGAAAGAAGAGCAGGAAGAGGAGGGCATGCTTTGGGGCTGGTGTCGCTGTGCTGAGAACCTCCTAGACTCAGGCAGAGCCATTCCAAGACACAAGCACATCACCCAGGAAAACGGCCCACCGATGTTGAAAAGAGACAAGGGCCTTCCTGCAGCGCTGACACAGAGAGAAGATAGAGCAGTGCTCTAAATGTGGACTTCTAGCCTCCTAAACTTCTACCTAGCTACTCGAGTATAAGCCGACCCACATGTCAGCCAAGGCACCTGATTGTACCACAAAACCTGCATTAAAAATGTACTGAAAAAACTCAGCTAATACTCGAGTGTCAACGGTATTTGTTAA